>NC_054413.1:517362-539862 GCF_017976425.1 Toxotes jaculatrix
GGTCCCACCGCACTACGAAGGAGCGCTCAATGCCGATTGGCCGAGCACACGCTCAGAGGCGGGTCTTTGTCGTAAGTCTGCGTTTTCATTGGTTTGAAAAGGACGCACCGCGGAAATAGGTTCTCAAAGCCTTCGTTCATTGGATTAATCTGAATGCCAGGCACTTCCCCCGAGCCAATGGGAGAGCAGAAGACAGTAAAGTGGGCGGGAGCAGCAGTGTAAACAGCCGCTCTCTGTTTAGAAATGAGCTGCCGTGGCTAAGCTAGCTAACCCCTCCCCGGCTCAGTCCGTCCTCCTGTCCTTTGGACCTCCTGCTCTTTGGGCCTCCTGCTCTTTGGACCTCCTTTGGACCTCCGGCTCTGGGTTTAAATGGCCGGCGTCGCCCTGCAGTGCTCCGGTCCCTGGCGTTTCGTCAAATTAAGAAGGTGAGAATAGGAAACTGTTACCACCGCTAACGCTCGTCCTGTTACAGCGCTGTACATACTGACTCTAACCTCACCGAGCTTAAACCTGAAGAGCTGGATATGTGTTTACTTCCGCTGTTTGCTGCCAGTAACATCTGTCCTGCAGCTGCAGCTAACGAGGCCGCGTTAGTCTGTAAATATAAGGAGGAAAGTTTCAGTAACGCAGCTCCGCAGGAGCAGCTGAAGTTAGCTGTGACCTTTGGTCCACATCCTCAGAGGATCAGAGGTGGAGGCGCTGACATGACCTGGCGTGCTGGGATTCATTCATGCATTCATTCATTCATAAGATAAAAAGGAGCTGTGCAGCAGGAGGATTTTTCACGACCTGGCAACCCAAACCTTGTTCTTAGAAATGTCTAATAACTCCACAGCATTATTTATAAACCCGTTAACTTCAGCTGATACAACCTTTAAAACGAAGTGATACCGAATAAATGCTGCCTGTCAGAAAGTGGTGCCCAGGTTTGTTTTACTACCCTGATCTTTGCTCACATGACTCCTTATTTTTCCGACCTCTACATTCATTCATTCATTCATTCATTCATCCATTCATCAGTTATTACCGTACATACAGGAGTTTCACACAGACCTAAAGCTGGTTCCTCTTTATGTCAGTGCACTGACTGTTTCCTTCTGTTTCCAGCTTGGTGAGACTTTCTACCATTCCCAGTCTGAAGTTCCACACCACAGCGTCTCCCATGATGGGTGAGTATCTGCTGGACGGACACAGTGGAACAGTCCAGCATTATAAGCGATTATAACGTTGGGTTGCAGATCATCGTTGCTCAGTGACAGTGATGTCGGCGTGTGTGCAGGTGCCACTGTGCAGCAGTTTGAGCAGGCGAAGAGCAAACTGTCCACGCTGAAGAACGACCCCGGCAACGAGGTCAAACTGAAAATCTACGCTCTGTTCAAACAGGTGGGACACGCTGCACTTCAGCTTAAATGAACAGATCTTTTCTTTTTGGTTGGTTAACCCTGTCATCCATTCATCCATCCATGTTCAGGTCCAGGTTGTGTGGAATGATTAGCCATTATTAAATTACATTCTACATGGAAATAAAAAGCCTTAAAACGACTAATACTAATTAATGTTGCTGATTTAATTGTCCTCGTCCTCCAGGCCACTCAGGGTCCCTGCAACACACCAAAACCAGGTATGCTGGACTTTGTCAACAAGGCCAAGTGGGACGCCTGGAAATCTCTGGGCTCCATACCACAGGTACGAGTGCTTTCCACCTTCTTATTTCTGTGAGACATTTCAAAATAATGCAGCGCCTGAAAGTGACGGCTGTGATTTAACCAGGAGAGAAAGATCGAACCTAAAAGACTTAACTAATCATCTGTATCTAACACTGAACGAGCAGCAGCCCTGCTAACATGTGCAGTGACATGTGCAGTGACGTTTTGGCCCTCATCATCCAGCTGGTCTGTGATCAGCCTTTCAGACGCTCAGCCTGGCTCTTCATCGTCTCGCCTGCCTGCTGCTCTGATGCTGAGCGTTAGTTTGGCTCATGAACTCAGGAAGAACCAGGCTCACTCGCATCTGTTTCCCCTGTCTCACAGGATGAAGCCAGGCAGCAGTACTGCGACCTGATTGGCTCCCTGGTGGAGGCAGAAGGTCCGAGCTCTGATCAGATGGCCGCAGAGCCTGCTGGGAGTGGGACCATGTACAAGACGCTTTTGCTCACCACTGAGGATGACATCACCACGATAAAACTCAATCGACCGGCCAAAAAAAACGCCATCACTACTGAGGTGTGTGTGTGTGTGTGTGGCATGACCTCGGAGGTGGTGGGTGGGTCCTCATCACTCCTGTTCTCTTACAGATGTACAGTGAAGTTATTGCAGCTCTGGAGCAGGCGGCTAAAGACGACTCAGTCATCACTGTGTTTACTGGTACACACACACACACACACACATCTGTGGCCCTTTATCAGGCCGATTGTGTTTGTCCTATTGTGTTAGACATTCTGTTAACACACACACACACACACACTCTCTTACCTGCAGGTGCTGGCGACTACTACTGCAGTGGAAACGACCTGACCAACTTTAAGCTGGAGGGAGGAGGGGTGGAGGAGATGGCCAGACGTGGTGGAGAGCTGCTCAGGTGATCACCAACCGACCGACCGACCGACCGATCGATCGAACATCTGTTTCACAGTTCAGTTCATCAGTTCATCAGTTCTCTCCTCTTCTCTGCAGACAGTATGTGAAAGCCTACATCGACTTCCCAAAGCCGCTGGTTGCTGTCGTGAACGGACCGGCTGTAGGAATCTCTGTCACTGTGCTGGGACTGTTCGACCTGGTGTACGCTACGGAGAGGGTACCGCACGCACACGCACACACACGCACACATGCACACGCACACACACACACACACGCACACACGCACGCACGCACACACACACACGCACACGCACACGCGCACACGCACGCACGCACACACACACACACATACACACACACACGCACACGCACGCACGCACACACGCACACAGAGCAGTGTGTGTTATTTCAGAAACAGGTCATCACATTAATCACTGACTCTCTGTCTCAGGCCACCTTCCACACTCCGTTCAGTCAGCTGGGTCAGAGCGCTGAAGGATGCTCCTCCTACACCTTCCCCAAAATAATGGGCTCCGCCAAGGTACACACACACACACACACACAGATACACACAACTTTTACTGTAGTAATGTTTTCAGTGTTTCTAGATAATAGGTAATAAACTGTTACTCTCTGTCTCTGTCTCTGTGTCTCTCTGTGTCTCTGTGTCTCTCTGTGTCTCTGTGTCTCTCTGTCTCTCTGTCTCTCTGTGTCTCTCTGTGTCTCTCTCTGTCTCTCTGTGTCTCTCTGTGTCTCTCTGTGTCTCTGTCTCCAGGCCAGTGAGATGCTGTTGTTCAATAAGAAGCTCACAGCGGTTCAGGCCTGTGAACTCGGTCTGGTCACTGAGGTTTTCCCCGACAGCAGCTTCCAGTCGGAGGTCTGGACCAGGCTGAAGGCCTACGCCAAGCTGCCCCGCAACGTAAACACACACACAGACACACACACAGACACACACACACACAGATATATACTGAGGATTGTGGACCTTTATCCTTCCTGACACACCTGATAATGTAAATTGTGATAACGTCCCCTGTCTCTGTCTTTTGTCTCTCTGTCAGTCTCTGGCTTTCTCCAAGCAGCTGATCCGCTCGATGGAGAAGGAGCGTCTGTACGCGGTGAACGACGCCGAGGTGGAGTGTCTGATAGGCCGCTGGATGTCAGACGAGTGTTTCAGCGCCGTCATGAGCTTCTTCCAGGCCAAGGCCAAGCTGTGAGGGAGGGACGGCCGGAGTGTGTGTGGCAGAGTGTGTGACAGAGTGTGTTTCTGACGTGAACATAATGTACAGGTGATTTCAGAAAACGAAGAGTGACATGTCCCCCCTCAGCTGTGCCGACTCCTCCAGCTGTTCTGAGGTGATTTCAGTGAATTCTCAACATGATCAGTGATTTTAATGTGATCACATGACGGGAACATGCTAATGCTAACGTGCCTTAAACACTGTAGAAAACTCATCGTTGTCTCTTCACTCTGTTTAATAAAAGCTGAACTTGTATTTACTGTGTTTTATGTGGTTGCTTGTGTTCACTCTGTCATCGTGTCACATGAAAACATGAATTCATCAGTGATCATCATCCAGTCATCTGATTGCTCTGTAGGAATCTGGAGTTGTGCCTCTGGGCAGTGGACGATGTGATGTGCATTATATATCGAATGAATGAATGAATGATGAACAACAGAAACCAAATGCAGCAGATGATACATGTGATGTGTATGTTCCACTGTACATGCTACACATATGACAACTCACCTGAGGCTCTGAGCTGAAACCTGTAGACTCTGATGTTCACGGCTGATCCAGCAGGTGGCAGCACTCACCTGGAAATGAATCACAGAGCAGACGGAACACACGACACCCACACACGAGGAAAGTTCATCTTGACGCTGTGATTCAACCATTCACCGTGATGATGATGATGCAGATTCATCCGTTCACAAACCTTGGCCTCAGTCCTGTGGATCTTCTCATGGACACAGATGGAAGAACGATTAAACAAGTGAAAAGAAAAGAATAAGTCTGAGACTCTTTGTCAGCACTTTGAGAATGAATGAATGAATGAATGAATTTCAGCTGGGTTTGATTTTTTTTCTGCAACATTCTGGAGAAAAACTCTTGATTCTTCATTTTAAAACCTTTTGGTTTCTTTGACCTCGCGCTGCTTTGAAGCCTGAACAGGAAGCAGGACGCTCCATCTCTCTGAGTTGTGGCCCCTGCGGGTCGCCGTACTTAAATTCCACTGTTGTCAAATTTAGCGATGTTGTCCTGAGCTTTGGGACGTGCACTCAGGTCTGCAGGGGCCTTTTAGCTCTTATTTATTTATGAGGGACGTCAGCGTGCTCTTTTTCTCCCCTTTGGTCTGAAATGTGTCGGCGTCCGCAGCCTCCCCTGAGCCCTGAACACAAACCCCTGACGTATAAATCTCAGCTCGGCCCTGAGCGGGAGCTGGACAACATGCGTCGCTGCTTTGACAAACAGCGCTGAGCTTTTACTGCAAAGGAAACGTCTGCAGGGGACGAGGAGACGACAGGAAGAGACTGAGCGTTCCCACACTGAAAAGAAGCCACAGAGTTAGAACATCTGTCTGTGCAGCGTCAGAAGCATCGAGGGTCAGTTTAATTTGCATAATGTAATGAAATGATAAACGTCCTCTGCAGGTTTAATTGAATTTCCTGGAAATTTCCACCGAGGTTATCAGGAAACTACCGACCCGGAAAACAAACTGTTACCAGGAATTTTCCTGACATTAAATCTTCTAATTAATTCGATGTTGAGCGACTTTAAGCCGCGGACTCGTTCAGAGTGGCCGAGGTGACATTTCAGGACACTTCCTGTGTGAGCTCACGTTTGTCCTCAGGAGAGAAACTTTGCAGTGAAACTTCTTTACATAAACCTCTGGTGTCATTTAAAAGCTGTGAGCTTCAGTTCTTCAGCAGTGGATTAGCTTGGTGAAGTAAAGCTGGATTTACTGTTGGAGTAAGGGGTTAACAGGGGTCATCACCTGTGTAGCTGCGTGTACATTCTCTCACCTGTGTGTCGGTTTGTCAGCGTGATTTCACAGATCTGATCCAGAGAGGCTCAAATGAACTGAGGTCCAGAACCAGGAGCTAAAGCTGGTGGAGAAATGTTCATTTCATTCGTTGTTAGAATTAAAAATATGATTAAAGCAGCTTTAACGACACAGAGGATGAAAAATAAGGAGATAAACTGAATTTTAAAGCGACCTGCAGCCGTGGGACACTTCCTTTGTCTTCGTGTGTCCGTTTGGAAAAGTTTGGGATAAAACACTTTTTGGTTGAACGTGTTTTTAGGAATTTCTCAAACGCTCGAGGAACATGAGCAAAAGCAGCTGCTCACACTGATCCCACTGTGTTCTTCTGTCTTCAGAGGAAGAAACGTAATATATTCCTGCACAACAGCCTTTTCAATCCAGCCGGAACATTTTGTGAGATTACAGTTTGGGGAGTAATTACTCTGTCAGACTCCGATCACATACGCCTCCACTTTCTTTAAATATTAGTAAAGAGGGAAGAAAAAAGTGCTGTGGCCGTGGTCGGTGTGCTGTCTCTCAGTCAGTGTGTGGCCTGTCGGGGGCCGAACACATCCTTCAAATGAAACACTAGACAGGTGTGTGGAAAAAACACTGCTGCCAAGTCTGCACTTTCACCATCCGCTCATCTCCTTCCCTCCTCCTCTTCCTCTCCGACCCGTCAGTCACATCACTCTGCTGCCTCCACCCACGCCCTCTGAGCTTTTCCTCCAGTTCAATCAATCAACCCGGTGTCTTCTTTATCTTATCGTTCTTCATTTCTTTCTCCTGTCAGTTCAGTTCAAAGTGTTTCTTCTTCTACACTCACGTCCTCCTGAGCTGTCCTCCCGGACGAAACTCGGTGGGTGATGATCGCTGGCTAAGTGAAGTCAGCAGAGTCCTGTGGAGGTGGTCGGGTGGAGCTCAGGATTTTGACACCAGAGATCCGGGTTCACTTCCTGAGTCCTGCTACTTCAGGATGGTTTGGATCCGTTTCAGGAGAGATCAGCAGCAGAACCATAACAATGCTCATCGTGGTTCTTTGGAGAAGAAGAAGAAAAAGCATCCTGTTTAAAATGCATCTGCAACAAACTGACTGAGGACTGAAGTTTGCATCCGTCTGTTTAAATCTGAAAACAAGTTTCTGTGAAAATGATTCGCTTCCACACACACGCTGGTTTCAGCAGAGACCGGACGGCGTACGAAACACTGTCACCTCCTTTCTAAGTGAAGGATCCTTCTACCTGTGCTGCCTCTGACAGATCCACACCTGTGAACACACCTGCTGATGCACAGTCTGGTTCTCATCTTCCTCTTAGGAAAGAAGCTGTTAAACGTCACAGACAGAACTTTGTTTTATTTCATTAGATTTTCTCTGTGGAACAAACTTTTTAGACGACCATGGGAAGAGCTGCTGTATTTAAAGGAACATTTCCCTCTCTCTCTCTGTCTCTCTCCCTCTCTCTGTCTCCCCCTCTCTCTCTCTCTCTCTCTGTCTCTCTCCCTCTCTCTCTCTCTGTCTCTCTCTCTCCTGTGGTTTGGGTGTAACTGTAGATCGGCCGAGCCAAAGGGAGCTTTCCCTCAAACTGTCAGGGAGCCAATCACAGGAGCCAGATGACGGGCGCTCCCCGAAGGGACCAATCATCCATCAGCTGCCGTGACATGCCTGATGACCCGCCATCTGTCAGAGAGAGAGAGAGAGAGAGAGAGAGAGAGAGAGAGAGAGAGAGTCACTGTTATTCCCTCTCTCAGTTCTATGTAATAATTCTAATATTATTTACTGGTATATTTCCAGGCCTCTGGAGAAAGGAGCTGCAACTTTTACTCAAATTTTCAAGAAAAAAAAACGAGTAAATGAAGAAGATGAAAGAAGACGAGTTGTTAAACAGACGTCAGACTCCAGCAGTTTCACAGAAACACTCAAACTTCAGACGACTTTCTTACAACAAACTGAGAATTTACAGCTAAACTTCAGTTTTTTTAGGAAAGAATGAAGAAAGTTTCCTGGAAACTTGCATGAAAATACTGAACCTTTAAAATAAACATTGTATTAGAAGAAAAACAAATATAGAAGGAAAAGTAAAGGTGAAGAGGGGAAAGAAAGTGATGAAGGACATGACGAAGGAGCATGGGAAGACAAAGAGGGAAATGTAAATGAAAAAGGAGAGAGAGGCCGAAGAAGAAATGTGAATGGAGGAAAACAAAAACAAAAAAAGGACTGAGGGAGAAAGAACTGGTAAAGAAAGAAAGAAGTCGGAGAAGAAAAGAGGAAAAATCAGGACGGAGGGAACGAGAAAGGGAATGAAGACAAAGGAGGACAGAAGAGGAAGACAGTCGTCCATCTTCATCCTCCATTAGCTGAGATCTCCATTAACTGCTGATGGATCGTTGTCATGAGAGACGCTGGCCTCCAGAGGTCAGAGGTCACTGAGGTTTAAAAACACTCACCTGAAAACTGTTCAGAGACACGTTTGTCTTTTTCATCCGTCCATCTTCTTTCTGCTCATTCACTATGAGATAAAACCAGACTCAGGTCCAGTCCACATGAATCCATCCCTCAGAAGAGACAGACTCCACGTCCTCATCATGAGTCCACGCTGTGACTGTGTATCATGGACGGTGAGCTGGGAGTTCAGGTGAGGTTCATCAGGGACGTGTTGTTTTCCTGGTACAACGCGTACGAGCCTGTTTCCTGTGTAACATGTACATCACCTCATAGATCAACGCTAATGTGCAGAGCGGCGTTCAGAGGCGGGGCGCTGCAGGGGGAGCACAGGGTGAACAGGTTCAACGCAAAGAAGCACAGGAGCAGATAACGCTGCGTTCAGGTCCGCTGGGAATCCGCGTCGACTCGGAACAGTGTTTGTGTGAGAACTCGTTTGAAGCGTCGGGCTGGAGGTTTGTCTTCATGTCATAGTTATTCTCAGCCTGCAGACGCTCGGCCCGTGGTTTCCTGTGGTGAACCGTCCACACTGCATCTTCTTCCTTCTGTGTTGTGATGTCTGGACCCGGTCAGATTATGTTCAGGTTGATCAGTCTGAGGTGATCTGATCCGACTCTCAGCTCAGAAACACAGGCTCAGTCCAGCAGCCGCTCCAGGAGGACGGAGGTTATCCAGGGACAGAGTCTATAACACCTGCATCAGGGCAACTCGCCCACTCAACCAATCAGATCGATGCTTTTCCAGCTTGACTTCCTTCAACCGAGAAACACTTCAGAGCAGAAACACCGAGAAAACAGAGCTGGATTCACCTGAGCCAGGAGGAGGAGGAGGAGGTGGAAGAGGAGGAGGAGGAGGAGGAAGAGGAGGAGGAGGTGGAAGAGGAGGAGGAGGAGGAGGAAGAGGAGGAGGAGGAAGAGGAGGAGGAGGTGGAAGAGGAGGAGGAGGAGGAAGAGGAGGAGGAGGTGGAAGAGGAGGAGGTGAAGGAGGAAGAGGAGGAGGTGAAGGAGGAAGAGGAGGAGGAGGAGGAGGAAGAGGAGGAGGAGGAGGAGGTGAAGGAGGAGGAGGTGGAAGAGGAGGAGGTGAAGGAGGAGGAGGTGGAAGAGGAGGAAAGGAGGAGGAGGTGAAGGAGGAGGAGGAGGAAGAGGAGGAGGAGGTGGAAGAGGAGGAGGTGAAGGAGGAAGAGGAGGAGGAGGAGGAAGAGGAGGAGGAGGTGGAAGAGGAGGAGGTGAAGGAGGAAGAGGAGGAGGAGGAGGAAGAGGAGGAGGAGGTGGAAGAGGAGGAGGTGAAGGAGGAAGAGGAGGAGGAGGAGGAGGAAGAGGAGGAGGAGGAGGAGGTGAAGGAGGAGGAGGTGGAAGAGGAGGAGGTGAAGGAGGAGGAGGAGGAGGAGGAGGTGGAAGAGGAGGAAAGGAGGAGGAGGTGAAGGAGGAGGAGGAGGAAGAGGAGGAGGAGGTGGAAGAGGAGGAGGTGAAGGAGGAAGAGGAGGAGGAGGAGGAGGTGAAGGAGGAGGAGGAGGAAGAGGAGGAGGAGGTGGAAGAGGAGGAGGTGAAGGAGGAAGAGGAGGAGGAGGAGGAGGTGAAGGAGGAGGAGGAGGAAGAGGAGGACGAAGAGGAGGAGGAGGAGGAGGAGAAGGAGGAGGAAGAGGAGGAGGAGGTGGAGAAGGAGGAGGAAGAGGAGGAGGACGAGGTGGACACTGAAAGTCACTGATTCGTTGATGAAGAACGTGCAGGAGCTAATGAAGAAGCAGCAGGTGTTTTATGATGTAACATGAATAAACCGTAGATTTACCTGAAGGTCGGCTGCAAAGAGAAAAACAGAAAAATACTGAAATTAATATTTTCTGAGAAAAAAATAAGAAAATACAAAAGTTAGAATCGTAAAATCAAAGTAAAAACAAATTTTGTTCATATTTAATAAAATATAAAACTGAGGAGTTTCACCGTTCACAGTCGTGTTTGGAGAAGCAGCTAAAAATGATTCATTACTGATGAATCAGTTTGTGAAACAGCAGAAAAACTGCAGGTGATTTTTATAGTTGGACGTCTTCAGATGTCTCTGTCGTCCAACCCACAGTCCACAACCTGATAAATGCCTCAAACTGAAAACACATTATCTGTCAGGTGATCCATCGTGTCACCATCAGACCCGGCCGTGGGCTCAGTGCTGGACTCTGGACGCTGCTGAGGACACGCCTCCTGTTTCCTCACAGAGATCCTCCTCCGGCCAGAGACGCTGCTCGCTCTGCAATCAGCTCGACATTTACATTCAGAGGAGCATGCCGAGGCCGCTGGAATGCAAATTTACCCAGAGATCAGCTGGGGACACGCAGCCTCACACCTGTCCTCACATGACATTTAAAACCGTAATCAGCTGGGTTTCATCAGAGGAGCGTTCACAGGGTGAAACACACTCAGGTCTGAAGTTGTGTTGAACATCTGAGGTGTCTCAGTCCCTCCTGTGTCCTCAGCATTTTCTGAAAACCCTTTAAACTTTAAAGTGTCGGCCTTTAAAGTTCAGGACGTTTTAGATGACATCACACATCACCTGCTCCCGTGTTTGGAGGCTGTCAGCTCTGCAGAGGTGTCGTTGCCGTGGCCCTCACGCTGACCTGGTGGTTAGAAAAAAAAAAATGCCGGCGGCAGCGAAACGAGTCGACCTGAACCGGCGGTCATCTCAGGGCGCTCGCTCATCATCGGAAAAAAGAGAAAGCCTCATTGAGATTCAGAGGAGAGAAGCTCGACTCACCCCGACGTGACTCCTCTCTGCGGGCAAACCCACCGACCCTCTGCAGAGGCACCTCCTTCTCCGGCGCTCACAGGGAGTAATGACTCACAGTCGTACCCCACCAGCGGCCGGCTGCTCTTTCAGAAGCGGCTCTGTGGAGCTTCTGCTTCACTGACTTTATTGCATTGTGGTTTGGTTGTGAGGGGAGATCAAAGTGTGAGTGGAGGAGACTGTTTAAACTGGGAGCTCACCAGTCGACTACAGAACAAAACACATCAATTCATCCTTTAAATGTCTTTAATTTCTCCATTAAGATTCATTCCTCATTAAAATCACACGTTCACACAGTAAGGGTTAATATGGGAGTGACAGGCTGATGTGTTATTAATAATCCATCCAATGATTCCTGATAACTAAGGACTCCAGCGTGTTGCTGTACAGAGCCACGCCACCTCGTGCTGCTCTGGATTCAAACTCACACACGTCAGAGTGTGTGTCGCACTTTGAACTGATGTTTGTGTTTGTTTTATAGATTACGGTTGTTACACAGTGTGGAGTAACTTTGTTTGTGTTTGGACATTCATTCATTCACTCATTCATCGCTGCAGCTCACTGACTTTCTGGCTTTCTCACTCTGGTCACTCTCTCAGGTGCGTTTGTTTTCCCAGTCCCCGGCAGTGACACCTGTGCCGAGGCGTACCTGAGTGACCTGAGCAGATGTGACCCATCCGCCCGCCCACCTGCCCCCACCTGCCCCCACACGCCCCCACACTCCTTCATTAAAGCCAGTGAACCACTTCGACGAGTTCACAAAGACTGCACAGCGACTGCAGCCTCCACAGGTTCACACCAGGACACACACACACACACACACACACGTTTGAAGTGGCTGGAGGTGTTTCATTTCATTTCTCATTCTGTCCCTGTGTTTCTGAAGGAGACCTGCTCTGCTATGCATGAGGGACATTTTCATTTAACAGCTATTCGACCTACATACAAAATTACTGGAGAGAGAAAGAAAAGAGGGAGAGGATGAATGTAGAAATGGGGGCGATGGAGAGAGGTGTGGAAAGGAGACGAGGAAAGAACAGAAAAAAGAAAAGAAAGGAGGAGGAATAGGAGAGAGAGTCAGTGACTCACTGAGGGCTGAATATGAAATATGAAAACATGATTTTCTCCTACACTGCAGCCTGAAGGTTCACACCGTGAACTGAGATGAACTTCAGTCTCCAGTCCAGCTGGACCTCTCCGTCTCTCCCTCGTTTGATATGTGATATGAAGCATAAATATTTCCTCAGATTTTCTGGGATCACGGTTTTTAATTTTGCAAAGACGCTCTGACCTGAATTCTCCCCGGAAATTCCAACATGACCAACCATCGTGCAGCCAGTAACTCAGGCAGGCGGGAAAAGGCCAACCAGCAGCTCGCTGAGTCCTTATCATGTCTGCAGGGACACCTGGGAGTCACTGTCGTCTCTGTATGGACACCTGGGAGTCCAGCAGTCCTGGGATCCTGGGAAACCTGGATCCGGTGTCGTCTCTGGACACCTGGGAGTCACTGTTGTCTCTGCGTGGACACCTGTGTGTAAGTGAGAGATTTGACATGTGATGGGATTTACACACACTCCGTCATACTGTGGTTAAACTGTACGATGAGTATAAAACGTCCCTTGTCAGTTCAGCGTGTCGTCCGCCGCGTGCTTCGATCCGATCTATGGACTTTCCATCTCCTTCATGCTGTAAACCGTCCACAGGTGGACCGGCAGCTCTCAGACCAGCTCCTCTCTGCCTGAGCACGACGTCCCAAAACATTCATTTCATCTACATAATGCATCACAGCTTTTTCTGCTGGCAGCAGGAAGCATGTTTAAATGAAGATGTATGGGGCAGAGAGGCCGTTAGAGCTGCGGGTTTCACTCAAAAAGCTTCCTCACTTACATTATGCATCACTGTAAAAGCTACTGGACCATTTCTCACAGGTTTTAGGAGGATGAGGGGACGATGAGCCGAGGACACGCCGACTGAACAGAGAGGCTTCTCACCGTATGTCATCTTAGATCACGCTACCATCTGATTTTACACGGGAAACTTCTCATGGTGCCTCTGACACAGGTTAACGGCCGCTGATGTCCACTGATTATTGTTAGCATACTGATGAAGCGTGACAGGTGAGATCAGTTTCTGTTCCCAGGATGTTGAACCGGCTCAGGATCTTCTGACTGATGTGTTTCCATCTGTTTGTTGTAGTTTTCTTGTGAATTACAGGAATCCTGTGTCTCTTAAATCCTCGACAAACCTTCAACAGTTTGAGAAGGAGAATTTAAGCCCGTAGATAACGTGTGTGAACGAGCCCAGGACGCCGTCACTGGAAGAAAAAGAATTCCGACGGTCGCAGGGTTTAACTCTCAGTCTCAGATTTCTAAAACGTAACGCTGGTTTCTCCTCTCACGTATGGAAGACTAACGACCGTGTAACCCGTGTAAAATATAAATGCTCCGTTCCCTGCAGATGTCTCTGACTGAGCTCCTGTCAGCAGCACTGCTCTCTGGATTGAGCTGAAAGTGCAGCAGTGCGACACTGTGGTGCATTGTGGGAGAAACGGCGGCGGTCCCGGTGAGATGGAAACTCTGACGCCGTTAATCGTTAAACTGTGTCTGACTGTGATGCTGGACAGGTCTGTGTTACCTGCAGCCAGTTCCCACCAGCTATGAATGAATGAATACACAACGCTGTGGTGAAACTCTCCCTGCTGTGTGTGTGTGTGTGTGTGTGTGTGTGTGTGTGTGTGTGTGCGTGTGTGTGTGTTCTCCTTTGGGATTGCTGATTAGCATCATTAGCTTCCTGCTCACGCTCTCAGGCTCTGTGTTGTGGTTCTGGTCTGGCGGCCCGTCTCTGCAGGATTACGTCTCAGCTGAGCTCCCGTCCAACGTCCAGCTGCAGTGAACCCAGACACGTTCCTCCGTCCTCAGTGTCCACTCGATGCTGGTCAGCAGTAACTGGGTGTGTGTCAGAGGTACGGCTGCTTCTCTCAGCACAGAAAACACGGTCAGTGCTCCACAGCAGCTCCATGTGTGTTGTGATGGAACAGCCCACCTCAAACACGAGTATGTGCTGAATCATCTGAAACACACACACACACACACACACACACACACACACAAACACACGCACACAAACACACGCACACACACACACGCACACACACACACACACACACACACACACACACACACAAACACACGCACACAAACACACACACACACACACACACGCACACACACGCACACAAACACACACACACACACACAAACACACACACGGCCAGGACAAACAGCTCCCTGGGTGTTCAGTGCTGACTCGTCACTGCTGGAAGATTTTACAGGTGTTGGAAAAACACACACAGACACACAGACACACAGACACACACACACACACACACACAGGGGGCAGCCCTCACACACACTTCCTGGATGAGTGGTAACTCCTTTTATGGTCATCATTAACAGGGAAAGTCCTCCTGAAAGATGACGTCATCCTTTCATCTCCCACCGCCGACAGTCAGAATGACTGTGTGTGTGTGTGTCTGTGTGTGTGTGTGTGTGTGTGTCTGTGTGTGTCTGTGTGTGTGTCTGTGTGTGTCTGTGTGTGTGTCTGTGTGTGTCTGTGTGTGTGTCTGTGTCCAGGTCTGGACTCTACTGGACCTCTGAAGGTCTCTGTAGCATCTGGCACCACGTTGCTGGCAGCAGATGGCTGAGCTCCTGTACCTGAGCTGCGGTGCACCTACATGTTTCTATGTTCCACCTACATGAAAACCCTCAGAACCGTCCACACTTTGGCCCAATGGAAACATGAGAACATTAAATAACCGACGTTCTGACCGAGCCCTGGGGAACGCCGCACAGCATGTCCGTCCTCTCTCACGCACATTTGTCATTTCTGCTTTTTAGAAAAACAAAGAAACATGGAGGACAGATTGCGGCGCGTTACAGAAGCTGAGCCGAGTATCAGGGAGTCGAACAGAGGCTCGACAGGAAGTGATGTCAGGTGCTGTGCTCTGTGCAGCGGCGTGTGTTGTCTGATGTGTGTCGAGTCATCAAAGCACACATCAGGTGTACTGTGTACGATGATGCTTCGGGAAGTGTGTGTTTGATCTTTGCTGAGTCATTAAAGAAAGTGAGTGCAGCCGACACCTTGTTGTGGTCACAGACTGATGTAAGTCCAGGTGTGAGAGTGTGTGACCTCATGACCTCGTGTGTGTTCCCAACATCTGTGTTAAACCGTTCAGCGTCTGATCATCGCCTTCAAAGCGTCCTGTCTGCTGTGGTTATTCATCAAACACGCTGAGCTCACAGGAAGTAGAATGGATTTAGGGGAAGTGAAGGAAGGTCGGCTGGGATACGGCCTGGAAATGGATTTTTCTCGTTGGACAGAACCAGGTGAAGCTTGTCTAAACACATACTGGACCTGGTGTATCTCTGTTTTAGGGGAGTCTGAATAATACTCTACTCAGATCTGAAACAGGAGAATAAAATGTGCCACAGATTTAACTCAGTCAACTTAAAACACTCAAAACATCAAACGCACCCTGACTGAACTGTAGGATTCCCTCTCTCCAGCGGTGGATGAACGTCAAGGATCCAAAGTCTGTTCAGAAATCAGAGGAAAGAAAAGTTCACTGAAAGAGCAATCATCAGATTCAGCCTTGTTCTGTGGCGTCAGTGATCCTGTCTGCACAGCAGGAGCAGAGCTGGAAGAAGGATTCAGAGACGCACTTCAAAGCAAATGAACCTGAATTATAAAATGGTACGAAAAGAAAAAACTGAACTACAAGAAGCTCAGTTTGTACTTAAATACTGTACGTGAGTAAATACACTGATAAAAAAAACCATGCTCCTCGTAGCTGCAGAACTTCATTGAGAATCCTGCTGTTTTTAAGTTTCCTTCAGTGTCACAGTGATGCAGTGACAGGAGTCAGTACGTCCATGGGTTCCCTGCAGACAGGAGCTGATCACAGCTGATTCAGCTGCTGTTACGGGGCTAAAAACATTATGGGAACATTTCAGAAACTTTGGGAAAACGTCTGGGCCACAGTTTTGGAAAGTCTCAGAAGGACGAGGTGAAAAATCTGAGCGTTGTTCTCTCTTCAGTTTGTTCCGATGTAACCCCACCAACACACAATGTGACTCACACACACAGATACACACACACGCCTGCACTAATGCCTCAGTGTGAGTAACAGTGTGATCCATGTAGCTGTGAGAGTGAGTGTGTCCTGTTTGATCCTTACAAAGTCATCAAAGAACAGGATTAAAGCCTCGGCCTTGTTGTGGTCAGAGGGAGGGCTGACACACACACACACACACAGATGTTCTGCGTACATTAATCCTGTCCATCCTCACCTGTGTCTCTTCTTACTCAGACAATGAACAAAAGAAAGAAAGAAAGAAAGACAGAGTCAGGCAGTGAGAAGAGGAAATAATAAAGAACAGGGAGAAAAGTATGAAAACGGCTGGTGGCCTGACAGAAAGCAGACAGAGAGCAGAGGACAGATGCAGCAGAGGACAGATGTCTTCAGACTACAATAAAAAGAAACTGGAGCTGATCTGTGACTCTCTGAGGACAGACGAGAATCTGTGTTCATGTCATTCATCTTCTGCCAGGACAGTTACCAACATGTGCAGCAGGTTTTTAATGTGTCCTGGCACAGATGTCAAAACCAGGACATGTATTTGACATGTCCCCTTCACTTTAATTGTTTTAGCTGGGACATGTTTATTTACAGGTAATATTCTCAGAAAGTGTGAGAAGCATAAAGGATGAAGTACGCGATGGTTGTAAGGGTTGAACACATGGTTAGACAGAGACATTAGTCTGGTATTAATGCTAAATACTGGTGAATACTGTTGGTATGGTGAGCGGCTGGTTGTCATGGTGACTGTCGGGATTCTGGGTGGGAACCCTGTTTTTACGGGGGAGCTGTAGCCCCGCCCTCTGCACGGCAGAGCAGGTGACAGCTGTGGTTTATATTCGTTATACTGATCTGTATTTGTATTTATGGATTGAATAATATTCTTCCTGCGTGAGTCTTTCTCTGTTGGTCTCTGACAGTTTGTAAAAGTGTGTATTCGAGTTACATAAAGTCCTGAGACATCGCAGGAGATGAAAGCCTGTGAGATAAAGTCATCAAAAATGCATAATATTACATAAACTCTTCTCAAATTACATCTGAGGCTGAATAATTCAGCACACGCAGTCATTAAACAGCGCTTACAGGAGGAACTGTACAGAGAATCATCTGGAAAAAGAGAGAGATGAAAAAGGCAGAGGGCCCAGTGCAGGCGGGTCAAAGTGTGTATTTATGTCAGAAGCTGTTTTGCAGTAAATGCAGATTTTTTTCGGTGTGTGTGGATTCAAAGGAGACGTGTTTGCTCCACTTACAGTCTGAAGTGCTCCGAGTATAAATAGGACGATAAATTAAACAGAAAAACCACACGTGGGTCAAAATGTGGATTTTCAAACGAAGCAAAGCAGCAATTACAGGCAACAATGGAGAGTCAGGTTCCACCTAAACACACAAACAAAGCCGTCTCTGTCATCACACCTCACACACCGTGACACATGGGCCTGTCTCATACGTGACTTTCCTAAAATTCAAAGACTCTGATTAACCATCCTCATTCTTCCAGTGTTACTCACACAGACGGAGGAAGACGCAGCAAACGCACACGGTGGAAACGTGACCCAAACCCTCCACAACAAACACACAACAACTCACTTTTCAAAAAACAAAAAACTCAATACAGCAGATGCAGCTCAGGTTTCTGTGCAGAGTTTCGTTAGCATGTGCTGAGCAGAAGCATTTTAGTTTAAAACGTTCCAAAAATACGTGCGACACCACAGTGAACTGAGCCGACCGTGGTTTCCTGCCGGGGGCAGGTGGTGAGAGCGGTCGCTTGCTGAGAGCGTGGTAGGAGGTCCAGCTACGCCCTATGGGAAGTGCTGCACCCTCACACTTTCATGTCGGACTGAGGGCAGACCAGATGCTACAGCGGCTCACTGTCGCCTCCCATGGTACGAAGTGGTATTACAAGACGGGGAGGGCTGTGGCTCGGCGGTTAGCATGCTAACAGAGGCCACTGACATCAGGTCAGAGCTGTTATCTGTCCACATTCTGTTGATGATCAGTTAAAGTTCTTAATGTTTTAAAGTAAAATGCTTAGTTTGAGTTAAACATAACGATCCGTGTCAGAGCGCCGCCTCCTCCTCCACGGCCTCACAGAGCGAGTCGGCCAACTCCTTTCCTTTTCATCTACAAGTGAAACTATTTAAGAAAGTATGTGAGTCCACCCGGAGGGCTGAGCTCAGACGATTAGGAGGATTAGGAGCTTAGAGCAGATGTTTGGACACACAGCACACACCTGCAGTCGGACTCTCCCCTCAGCTGCCCCCGTTTCCACGGGATTCTCCGCTGTTTGACCTGTGGTACGTTTTTTTTAACCAACATTCAACAAGCATTAAAACGTTTTTATCCAGCTTGTTTTCTGAGGTTCATTAACCATGAATGGTTAAGTCTCAAATCCGGTTTAAAACACCAGCACTGACACTGCTCACGTATGCATTACACATAAATAAGAAAATACATTACTTTACTAATTACTCAGCATTAAAAGTCTATACACGCTACAGACGGGAATATGGGACGCAGACATGCTCCACACATGCACACTGGAAAACACGTTTGTTGACTCTGACTCTGACCAAAACTCAACTCTAACCTGAACCCTAAAACCAGACAGTTTAAGGTGAGTCAGTGTCAAGTGTCCTCACTGTACCAGAGTGTCCTCACACTATGCTCAAATTGATCCTCACAAAGAGAGATCTAGTATGTAGACACACACACACACACAAAAGGAAAAAGAAAAGTAAGAAAAAGTGATAAGAAGACAGAGAGAGACAGAAAAGGTCAGTGGACGGACAAATGAGCGGAAACAGCAGAGAAAAAAACGAACGAAAGAAGAGAGAAAAGAGCATCAGACGAGAGGGAGCTGACAGGTGAAGACGGGCGATCGATGCCAGCCGAGATCACAGAGACAGGTGGACCATACCTGCGGTGAGTCATCGCTCTGCGTGCGTGTGTGAAGTGAAGAAGAAGGAGCAGGGAAACCTGATGTGCGTCACTGCTTTACATCCCTGTGTTTCCTGTTTCAGCTCCCTGTGCTCCTCTGGGGAGCTGGTATTTCAGCTGCAGGTCGGAGACGCGCTGCAGGTCGGAGACGTCCTGCAGGTCGGAGACGTGCTGCAGCCCGGCTCCTGCTGAAATATTCATTTGTCTAATATTTGTAATTATTGATACAGACAGCTGCAGACCAATCACACAGCTCCGTCTGGAAAACGGTCGTGATGCGGAACATAACCAGCCTGTAGGTAAAACGTGCTCCTCATGCTCGGAGCAGGACACTCGCTGGACGTTGGGATCAAACCTGTGACCTTTTCCTTGTGAGAGGCTTTTACAGCTTCGTTTTCAGTGCGAGAAGCAGATCTTTGTGTTTTCACACAGTCTGAGTGCCCAGCTGTGAAACCACATCATTCTCCTCATGGTTTCCTAACTGCAGTTTGTCTTTCCCTTCTCCACCCTCTCTGTTTCTCACATAATTCCCCCTGTTCCTTGTCATGTTTGGACAGATCGCATACGGTGGTTTGGCCTGAATTTATGCTGTGGTCAGGAGGTTTCTCAACACTTCTCTCTCTCCACCAACAAGTGCTGTTTCTGAGAACTGCATCAGCGCTGAGAGGAGAAATGTGCTCATGCACACGACTCTGGTAATGGTGATGGTGACGGTGGAGTGCAGTGACACAGGAAAGGCTCAGTACAAATATGATTTAGTGTGTACAAAGCATCCTGCAGAGTCACGGCGGGTGTGTAGTTTCTGACGGTCCGGCCAAACCACGAGGTGGGCGTTCAGACTGTGACGGGACCGAGGGAAAACCAGGACCTTTGACTCAACCGCTGCTGTCATACAAACTGCAGCAGAGAAAGAGTCTGATCTCACTGAGATGCACTGAACCCGGCTGAGAGATGATGGAAGTGATGGAAAGAACAAGTCAGTGAGTCAGAGCTGTCTGGATGGATGATCTGCAGGCTGCAGAGTCCAGATGACCTGCTGGGTCTGCAGGTCTGCTGAGAGTCTGAGCTGCTCTGAGGGTCCAGAGCTCCAACGACAGCTGGAGGGTCTACGTGACGTTAACTTCTGTCAGTCTGCAGACAGAAAACCAACCAGCCTGAAATGACAGGATGTACCTGAAAAGGTGATCATAAAAAACCTCAACAGCAGAACCTGAGTAGATAACCAGAGGAGGCAGTTAGATTAGAGGCCTCTCCCTGTGCTGTAAGTACATCTGAGCATGTTTAAGTATGAGTCCTCCCTGTTTTCTGATCCTTTCCTGTGTTCATTTTCCTCCATGTTTTCCTGTTGTTGTTTCCACAGCATTAATTCCATCAGTACGACGACACACTCAGATCATGGGACTGGGATGTTACTGGAATGACGGCGACCTGGACAGTAAGGAGAGTGTCATCGGTGAAAACACTCATCCAGGCCAGCGTCTGCTCGCACGCCGACGTGTTCACGCTCTTATTACAGTCTGAGAAACATTAAAACCCTCAGCAAACAGATTTCAGCCTCAGGCTCTTCCACTCATCAACAACTGGAATGTCACCAGCGACTTTATTCTTTTTTAATTCGAAGCTGTTCTCAGGTCGTTTGTGGTTTGAGAAGCAGAGTTTTACTGAACATTAATGAAAACGACTGTGAGACTGTGGACTGAGTCAAACTGATGCTGCGTTTCCTGCATGAGAATCAGCTGCAACAAGTAAGAGAAGCAGAGTGTGCTCATTATTCCTGATTCCCAGGATTCTCCGGTTTTCACACACAGTGCTGACGCTCAGTTAGTCACCAGCTTCCCACATGACTCTTACCTTACGGTAAATTACAGAAACATCCTGGACTGAATGATAGCGCTCAGATAAACAGTGATACGCGCGGATCAAATGAGAAGAATTCTTAGCTGCTCTATGTCCTGTCAACATTTCATTTCCTTAAAAAGGCACAAACTGCAGCTCTGGAGGATGTTGCTTCATATACTGGAATCACTGGTGGAGGTTTGTGTATAAAACGACACTTTCATGACATTAATCACAAACTGAATGTGTTTAGCAGAGAGACCGTCTCTCTGCTGGGAGACAGTGAGACAGGCTGCACATTAACAGTGTGATACAGAAGGTTTGTCCTGAGTGGACACAGTTAGTTACCTGGATGTGACAGCACCTCCATGAATCCTGTTCAAGCTCTTCACTCTGATTGCTTCTCTACTGCTCTCTGATATTGGCTTCTACAAAAGTAATCACACACAGACACACAATTATTTTCCAGAGAAGCCTGAATGAGATTATGTCCTCGGCTACGTGCAGGTGAATCACACATACCTGGCATCACACGCACACCTCCTCCACAAGCCCCGAACGATGCCTTTAAAAAAGAATAAAGGAGAGAACATTAAAAAACACACATACTGTGTCGTCCACATTCACAGGGATGAAAACTGACTTTACTTTCTGTGCTATCAAACACTCACACTGGTTAGGTCAAGTCTATCTGACATGTTTTATATATATATATATATATATATATATATATAGAGTCAATCTTCAGCTCAAACAACACAGAGGACAGAGAGGGGTGGACAGAGGATAGCAAGGGGAACAGAGGACAGAAAGGTGGACAGAAAGACATTTTTAAACATACTAATTGACATGAGAAAATGATCAGATGTGAGAGGTAAAAAAGTGAAGAGCAACACTTCAGATTCCTGTAATTAAATAGTCCTTTGTGTGCTTATACTTTTACCTGTGAGCACAACATACATGCACCTGTACTGTCCTGTACTGTCCAGCTGACAGGACCGTACCATGTCCATAACATAAAAAGAGAGACATAACACTGGTTTCAGAGCATGCTGTCTGTGGAACACAGGTACACAACAGAGTTTCAATAACCGAAATGAAGCCAAACCAAACTCCACTGACAGAAACGAACTTTTTACACTTCCGTCTGTGTTTGTTAGCCAGGCCGAGCTAATGCTAAGGCTAAGGTTAGCTGCTGTGTCCTCTCTAAAGTTCACGCGACTCACTTCCGCATCGCTTTAACAACACACACGTGCCAGTTTGACTTCCTAACTACAGCGTGCACTTAAAACCAAACCGGCCTCGGTCTGATAAAACCACCGTTTGTGGTAAAAAGAGTAAAACACACCCGGCCTGCCGCTGGAGCGGGTCAGGAACGCCACACGCCAGCAATTAGTCGGCGCCCAGCAGTTCACGGTCATTTCATCTCGTCTAACACCGGAAGCGACGCGCGTGTAACCCTGCTGTGAGTCAGCGTTCGCGTTCTCGATGCGATGCGCGGCAAATAATTTAACAGAGTCTTTACTTACATTCAAAGCTGCAGGTCAAACAGCCATGGCGCTGAGAGCAGGTAGCTCAGGTGACGCAGGTAGCTCAGGTGACGCAGGTCCTGACGCATGCGCACATTGAAGTGCAAGGCACGGGTTTTTGGGTACTTTTTTTCATGTTTTTGATGATGAGCACCAGAGGTGTGGACTCGAGTCACATGACTTGGACTCGAGTCAGACTCGAGTCATGAATTTGATGACTTTAGACTCGACTTGACAAAATGT
>NC_054413.1:544862-584862 GCF_017976425.1 Toxotes jaculatrix
TCATTAGACAAATTGGTAAACTCTTTAGAAACTCCTCACATCAAACCCCTTCGAGCCTCGGTGAGTAAAACAGACCGTTTGCTAACCATTTGAAGATGAATTATTTTAGAATTCCTTCACTTATCAGAGTCTTAATGGAACGCCCTTAAAATTCCATTAAATTCAGAAACATGGAGAAGCTCATGGCCTTAAAATCCCCGACCAAAACCTCCTGAAGGTCTTTAGAGTTCCTTAATCTCCCCTTTACAAAGACCCTTAGAAATGAAATGAGGCGCAACAATGCAGTCGAGATTTTCCTGAGGATCATTTCTCAATAACCAGCCACACTGATGAACTCTAACACTGCTGTATCCACGGTGAACGAGTGGGTTGATGGGAAATGAAGTGAGATGGTAATGAACTTCCAGAGAAGAGTTGGGATATTCTCAGGATGATGACAGGATGAATCAGATAACGATGATGATGACATGTTCAGCACCTTACAAGGTCATTCTCCGATGACCTGAGAGGTGTTTGTCTTCATGAACAAAGAAAGAGACAGAAACAGGCTGTGGACACGGCAGGAAGTTTGCCGACAGAGGAGGCGGAGTTAACACACACCACTGACGGCTGCTTTACAGGAGTGTGATGTGATCGAGTGTAAAAACCTGTGACTTCTGTGACTTTAACAACCTTTTTAGTGCCGTGTCCACTGGAGCATTCAGAGAGACGTGACTGTCTCTGTGACGGTGACGATGAGGACGGAGACGCTGAATGCAGGTTTTTGGACAGATGAGATTACAATTGCAAAAGGCGTAAAAAGACGTTGGTTTTATAAAAACATTTCAGAAGCACATTGAACAGTTTGGTTTAAAAAATGATGAATTATCAGAAGAGCTGGTTGCTGATTGGCCGTTTGACTGGTGGACTAACCTGGACTAACCTCTACACACCTGTAAATATTCATGGGAGTCGTAGTTTTTTTGTTTCTAGAAGAAGAAATAACAGAACAGAAATAACGAGCTGAATAAATTCAGACAAAAAAAAAGAAAATGAGAGGAATCTGAATCGGTCACCTGCGCCGGGGTCCCCCTGGTTCAGACCGAACGCCGTCGCTGCTTCGCCCGCCACAACACGACGAGGCGAGACCACACAGTCATGAACCATGATGTCATGTTGACTGGAGCTGAGCAGCAACCAGACTAAACACATCCAGACTGCCAGACAGACGGACTGACTGATAGACTGTCAGACAGATGGACAGGAGAGTCACAGGCAAAGACCAAGTCATCCGTGATTTTCCCCCTCAACATGTAACTCATTCACAACCAACTGTGGGAGGGAGGGGGGGAGGGATGAAGGAATCCCAGCTTTGCTCTATTAACAGGCGAACAGAGGGAGGAAGGCAGGGAGGGGAGGAATAAATAAAGAACGAGAGAAAGAGGAGGGAGGAGGGTGAAGGTAAAAGTTGGAAGTGCTATGAGTCACGGAGTGAGATGGGAGGAGACTGGAGTGGACGAGAGAGAGAGAGAGGGAGAGAGAGCGGGATGGAGGGAGGAGGGAGAGAGGTATAATTATGGTAGGAGGCTGCCAGGGCGAGCGAGAGGAGAGAGAAGCAGAGGGAGGGAAAGAAAGACGAGAGCAAGGAGAGAGAGAGTCCAGCCCACTCCGGTAAAACCATTCAACTGGTGAGCGAGGGAATGCATTCAACACAGAGAGAGAGAGAGAGGAAAAGAGGTAAAAAGAGAGAGAGAGGAACTCCCTTCGTCTGGGATAACTTAGTCAAACTGCCTCTCTAACACACACACACTCTGAACACACACTCTGCCGCGACTTCACCCCGGGAACAAGGATCCTCCTGCTCTCCAGAGTTTTTCCTTCTCTGCTTTTTCATCATCCATTCATCACATCTGAGAGTTTTTTCTTCTTCTCCTTCTTCTTCTTGTTTTGATGTTTTTTTCTTTTTCTTTCTTTCTTTCTTTCTTTCTTGTGACGCCTCCACATTTTCCAGCCATCTGTCCCTGACAAAAAAGATAAGGATTACTCATTTTCTCTGTCGGCGTTGTTTTTTTTTTTTTTCCTTTTTTGTCCTCCTCTCTCTCGTTTCTTTACAGCTTTTTTCCCTCCGTTTTCGCAGGTGGACTGTGAGCTGAGCTGAACTTTGCAGCTTCCGAGAGAACTTCTGAGAGAAGGAGAGAGAAGAAAGACAAAGACAGTGAGAGAGACAGAGAGCAGAGGGAGGAGGGAAGGTGAATCTTAAACCGAAGAAGACTTTTCTTTCTTCATCCAGGACTCAGTTTTTGCTCAAACACTTTTGGCCAAAACTCAACTTCTCTTCATCGTTTCCGGCTCCGTCTGTGCTCCTGCATCCGGCAGCATCACCGAATCCAGCCCAGCAGCCAATCAGGCGTCTCCTGCCATCATGTCTGTCTTACCTCTGCTCAGCTGGACCATCCTGATCCTGGTCCAGAGCTGCAGCTCGTCTTCGGACCCGGCGCCCAAATTCCAGACTCCGGCACTTTCTCTGACTGTCCATCCTCATCACCAGCCACTGCTGGATGCCGCCTCCAGCTCCCACTGCCCCTCCTGCGCCCTGGCCAGGTTGAGGAGAAACGAAGGGGGCACGACGGGGGACGATGCGGTGGGACACGAGCGAGAGGAGGAGGAGGCGGCCCAGCAGGATGTGGTAGAGGCGGTGAAGAGGCACATCCTTAACATGCTGCATCTCCAGGCCCGGCCCAACATCACCCGGCCCGTGCCGCGCGCCGCGCTCCTCAATGCCCTGCGCAAGCTCCACGTGGGGCGAGTGGCAGAAGACGGCAGCGTGCAGATCGAGGGGGAGGAGGAGGCGCGAGGGCGGGGAGGCCGGGGAGGAGGAGGGGGAGGAGCAGCAGCGGTGGCGGCTCGGGCAGGAGACGACGGCGATGCACAGGAGACAACAGAGATTATCACCTTCGCCGAGGCTGGTGAGTACATACTGCTGTGTAGTGTGTGTCTGTGTGTCTGTGTGTGTGTCTGTGTGTGTGTGTGTGTGTGTGTGTGTGTGTGTGCAGTAGCAGTTTGACAGTAAAAGCATAAATCTGCATTTTTAGGTGTGTTAGTGGTGACAGGGAGCGTGTGTGTGTGTGTGAGTGTGTGTGTGTGTATGAGTGGAAAGCAGCCAAGTCTACTGAGTGTGTTTGCACATATTTGCATGTGTTACAGTTTGGTTTTGTGTGTGTGTGTGTGTGTGTGTGTGTCTGACTGGTTGTGGCTGAGTGCGTACACAGGTGGAATTAAGCAGGTGGACACAGTGTTCATTTCCAACACAGCTGCATTTTTGTCTTTACACACACAGAGACACACACACACACACACACACACACACACACACACACACAGACACACACACACACACACACACTAACCTCTGTAATCGCCTCCTGCTGCTTTCAAAGAATACCTCATTATCTACTTAAAGTCAGAGGAGATTTGTGTGTGTTACTGTGTGTGTGTTAGTGTTAGTGTGTGTGTCTGTGTGTTACTGTGTGTGTGTGTGTGTGTGTGTGTGTGTGTGTCTTAAAGCTGTAAGTGCTGGAGCTCCTCTGACAGATGGTAGCGACAAAGAGCGAGTCAGAGAGAGAGAAGTGTGACTGTATCAGTGAATAATCGAACACGGTGCTCAGCAGCACTGCGGCAGGCTGTGCTCAGGTGCTGAACGTGCTCTTCCTCCGCCCGGTTGCCTTCGACCTCCAGCAGGTCCAACTACACCCTTCATAACATTTTTTAAACACCTTTGAATTCAGGTCAGTGAGGGGTCACAGCACACGGGAGGTTCGCTGCAGGGATATTTCTAACTGTTCCAAGGATCAATCCTCTGCTGCTGATCATTTTTATTTTTTCATCAGATTTCTGATCACGTGCTGATGCATGATCTGATGCGTGATCTGATGCATTCACAGCTGATCGTCCTGTATTGGTTCAACCTCAGGGTTGTGGTTGTTGTAGCTGCTAACCGTCAGTCTGAATCTTTCCTCGGACGATGTCGGGCAGTAGCGTGTTTCTTATTCACAGTTAGTGGGTGAGAATGTGCAGAAGCCACTCACACAAGCCTGTCCACGTGTCCCGTTCATAAACGCTTAAAAAACTCTAAAAACCAAATTCTCACCTGTCAGTCAGGCCATGTGGGCGGGACTGTGACGTCCTCTTCCTCCTCCTCTGGATTTTCTGTTGATGCAGTTTGAGTTTCTGTAGGCGAGAGTCTGGAACAGCAGATGGAAAAGATTTTTATGAACTGGATCTGTGCAGACAGGCTGAGAGCAGCAGCTTTATTTAAAGGAAAACACTGAATTTAATGCTGTTACACGAGTTCTTCTTCTTCTTCATGGATAAATTACTGTGAGAGAACAAACAGACCCAAAGTCTCTTCAGTCTGATGTGAAACCTGGGCCCTAAAACTTTGAGAGTTTACCCCCAAAAACTCATGACTTCTGATTGGCTGATGGCCACTAGAAGCAGGACCAGGTCAAGTCCTAGTCCCAGTGTCTCAGGATTTATTCACAAGAACCATATTAGAATGATTTTTCAGGGGAGAACCAAACCTCAGAAACTCCTCAAGAACACCTGCAAATACCATTCAGATTCCATTTAAATCCGGACTGAGTCTCCACAGAGACTGTGCACATTTATTTCCCTAAGTTTTGCCTCTCAGGTTGATCATCGGCATCAGTCCCCAACTCTGACCGAGACCTGGACCTTCCAGACAGGCCGTCAGGCTTCCTGTTACCCACAGGTGCAGATGGCCGAGCAGGCTCAAAAAACTAAACCCAAATTTTAAGACTGGAGTCATGTTTTATTTAAGCCACTAGAGGGCAGAGGAACTCTCGACATGTTATCACTGTATCGCACATTTAAGTGTTTTCTGATCTTATTTTTAAATAACTGGGTTAAAAGAAACAAGCAGTGACTGTTGGTAGGAACTGGGAAGGAAACAAGTGTCGTTTTTGAGAATTTGCTGTTGGGCTACTGGCGCTGTAGTTTTCCTGGAGGGTGGGGGGGGGGGGGCAGTCTTGACAAAGCAGTTATTTTAAGTTGACCAAATCCTTTCATGTTCTGTAAAAACCTGAAACAAGCAGCTGAAAGAGGCTAAAAGGCTCTGTACGACTAGAAAATATTTCTCCGACGTGATGGTACCACAGTAAAATCAAAACCAACCCTGTCAGTTTCCACAGGAAACATATAAAACCTCGTTGTTTTTCTAAGATGTACCACGACCCGCCGTGAGAATACTTTGCACCCTGCCAGTCCTGTGCTTTGTTAGAAATAACTGATGCATTCAGGGACCTCGGTAATTATTTTGGGCGACAGCGATGGTGAGTAAGGGAGGGCAGGGACGACTGGATTCTTGGCGGAGACGAAGTGTCAACCTCCGTTTAGCAGCTCCGACACAATATCTATCTGTCTGCCGTTTTCTTTCCATCCACTGGGCTGTTCTGTTTAAATTCCTCTCCTCCGTCCCTGTTTATCTTCCCCCCCTCTTCTCTCCGTCTCTCTCCACACACAGAGGACAATTAGGCTAATTGAACTTAATTGAACACATCATTAGCGACATTCCACAATCCACTTTCATCTTCCTCTCTCTCCCTCTCTCTAACCTCGATCTACCCTTCCCTCCTCTGGCAGACAGAATAAACCGGTCATTGTTGGATCTATTCTGGTGGCCGGCTCTGTCTGGGGATTCAAACTAGCAACTGATTCGACGAGCTCGGGGGCCGGTTCACTGACCTCCGACAACTGAGAGGAAACGGCGGCAGATAGAAAGACAAAGAAAGACAAACGTGTCCATCTGATATGAAAATAAACCACCATTAGCATGTTTCCTTTGTTTTCTTTTCTCCAGCTCATTTTTCTCCTCGTTCTGCTTCCATTTGATCTTTTTTCTCTTCTCTCATCTCTTTCTTTCTGGCATTAACCCTCCTCCTCCGTCTGTTTATTCTTTCTCTAATCCTGCCGTTCTCTTTATTTTCTCTCTGAGTTTTCTCTGTTGATTTAGTTATTTCCTAACTTTCACTCACTCTTGTCCATCATGATTTTCCCTCCCTGTCTGTCACTTTTTTGTGTGACGTGGCTTTAGTGTGTCTATAGCGTGTCTATAGCGTGTTTACGGTTGCGTCCGTAACGCTGCTGGTTTGAATCCCCGGCGGCTCGTTTCAGCCTACGTTGTCCCACCACATCGTTTGACTCTGCTTTGATGTGTGACCGGCAGCCAAAGATACTCTATGTCTGGGGAGATGAATCACTCGATAGTAAACAACTACAGATTGTGTGCAGACGCTCAAACCCACTGAAAACAATCGAAGACCCTGCAGAGCCTCAGGAGCTTTGGCAGTTGAGGCTCAGTGTGTGATAGTGGGTGTGTGAGCTGCAGATAATATGTTGATGCTGCTGATAATAAATGGATTCTGGTCAAACAATATTCAGGTCATGTCATCATCTGCCGCTTATCTGAGTCCAGGCCCAGGTCGCAGGGGCGACTGCTGCCAGGTCCACAATGCACCAAAGTCCTACGGCACCTCCAACAGGTGGGTTCAAACCCACGACCCTGAGAGATTGAGTCTCAGGCTCTACCCACTGAGCTAACCGGGCGGCTACATATTCAGTGCTTCGTTATCTTTACGAGTTGATTTATGGAAAACTGTACGTGAGATACAGCTAAGCTATTAAAACTTCGATCTAAGGCTTAATCATATTCTGTTCAGATATAAGACTTTTGTGTTTGTCTACTTCCCAAATACCAAACGTGACCCAAAGCAAAGCCTGTCATCATTAGAAAAAAGTTATCAGTGTCCTCAGGACGCTGAGAAAATGTCCAGAGTGAGAGATCCCTGTGTTTCCCTCCTCTCTGCCAGCCGCCCGCTGTGTCGTCCCTCTGGGAGGAATCAGGGAGGACAGGAAGGCAGCGAGCGGTGGCCTCGCTAAATACAGGCGAGTCCAAACAGAGTGGGAGGAATGGGGGAGGAACGGGGGAGGAATCGGTGGGAAAGAGACACAGGGAGGGAGAGAAGAATAAACCATCTCAGCCTCAGTAACTGTCCCTGAATGACTCCTCCTGACGCATCACTCCCTGGACACGGGGAGACTGTGGTCGGCTTTATATTTATTACAGAGTGAAATGGACGCTCCACTCAGTCCCAGTAGGAAACTGGTTGGACGGGGAGGCTTCCAGTGTGTCTGCGAGAGCAGCTGAGCAGCTAATTGTTAAACGTTGTTAATGTGTTGGTGCATTAACAGGAAGTTGTTAGTTTAACAGTCCTGATAAGAGTTTTCCTGCAGAGATAAAAAGACAAACAGAAAGATAAAAAGATGAGAAGAGCTTCTTCTTCTTCTCCTTCTTCTTCTTCTTCTTGGCTTCTGTTTATCTGGCTTAGTTTCACGTGTCCTCTGTCATCCATCCAGATTCTCACGTTTCTCAGAATGACACTTTGGCATCACGTTGATTGACAGTGATTGATTTGAGTGGGGGGGTGAAGGCACAGCGGGACTACGAGGGCTTTGACTCCTGATTTGTTTGGTGTCACGGTGGAAGGCGACAGGCATCGAAGGTTTGGCGAGGATGTAGTTAGCGTCAGCGCGTCAGAGGCTCGGCGGTGAACTCCTTGGCATTTTGGTATTTTGAGACGGGAACATTTGACTGTCGGATTGGACTGCTTATCTGCTCTCGTATTATAAATAAACCGGCCTGGGAACCCAAAGAGACACAGAGTTAGAAGCTGGCACTTCAACATCAATTTAACTCAAAACTTTATTGTCCCCAGAGAGAAATCTGGGTTTGTAGACGATGTCTGAAAATGAAAAACATGCCATAAAATCACTTTGTTAAAACAATGAGAAGACAATAACAAAGTGATGAGAACATGACAGATGACTGCAGGAGGAAAACAGTGCAGGACAGAGCAGCTGAGGACCTGTTTGATGTTAAAGAGGCTGTCCCAAACTCCGTTTCCCACAGTCTCTCTCGTGTTGTTATTGTCTTCATGTCCGACACGGACACGCTGGAGTCGTTCCACAGCCCAGTTTTATTTGGTATTAACAGCCAAAGCACGTGACGGGACAATTTTAGCATCTTAACAGTACAAAGTGACACGGTTACAGCTCAGACTGTGACCAAACCAACCAGAAGCTCCAGTCGTTTGCCTTGTTTTCCTCCAGTTTCTCCTCATTTTGTTTTATTGTTGCTTCAAGGCAAAGTTGCTTGGCAGCAGCAATAAAAGTACCACAGAAAATCCTCAGAACATAAGCACACAGTGTGGAAAATATATAAAAGTAAAGGGCAATCAGCACCAACACCGACTCAGAGTTCACATTCACTCTGCAGCTTTTTTCTGAAAGCTGAAGGCGATAACGTCCACCGGAGGCTCTGGCTCAGGCGTCTCCTGACCTCAGTCTGCGCCCACTACAACCATTAGGTCATCTATCCATGGCTCAAGCTTCTGATTGGTGGTTATACCTGCAGCCACCACTCAGGGCTTCAAAAACACTCCAAACCCCTCTGAGTGTTTGCTGGTTAGAAAGAAAAACCAGAGTACACTCATCGTCCTTAACGTCCTCCTCCTCTTTTCATTTCCTTTCACTCTGTAAATCATCTCTCCGTTCTGTCTTTACTTTGATCCGCCCAAACACAAAAGCTGAAAACGACTAAAACGTCTTCAAAGCTGCAAAAAGCAGGATTTATTTCAAACGTGTGTGTTCTGGTGTCGAGATGAACTTTTTCTCTGCTCCAGCTGACGGCGAGCGACTTTGGCATTCAGGACATTTCTCTCGTCAGACGGCTTTAATGCCTCCTCTCCACTTTTGTTTACCGCCCGTTTGACAGCGTTACACAGATTTTGTTTCACATCTAGAGCTGCTCAGTGTGTGTGTGTGTGTGTGTTTACTAACACAGCCCCGCTGACTCACATGTGGTGCCAATAAGGCTGAGCAGGGCGTCGACTCTCAGGAGCTGGAGCAGATTTCTGTCCCACGCAGCCTTACAGTCCTCACTGAGGGGCTCACATGCCCACGTAAAGTTACACCTTAACTCCTTTGACGCTGTCGCCGTTTACATCCTTATTTAAACACTTTCATCTGAGGCTCTTAAAGGAGCAGCGCGACATCTTGAGAGTTCAGTGGAGTCACGTGACCAAAGGTTCGTCTGTGTGTGATCAGCTGAGTCTCTCCTGTAAAACCACATGAATTTAGTCATTAAATCCAAACAACTTATTCTGTTAAACACTTTGATTTCAAACAGAACAGCTACTGTCTTACTTTGTTCCTCCTCTTTGTGAAGAGCTGTTCTTGGGTTTTATTATATCTTTACACATATGTTTAGTTTTTATAAGAACTCTTTAAATTTGCACCAAATTTAACCCTGAAATTATTAAATTTCCCCTTAAGGAGCTTTAAAGCCATAACCAGAAACATGCGTCTGTGCTCGTTCCACAGTGAAATGATAAAACCAGCGTTCAGTCCCAGCAGGACCTGCAGCCACAGCCCTGGTTTAATGCTTCGCTCCACACACACTGAACTTTAAGCGTATTTAAACTCCTGCAGGTAAATGAGCAGGTGGATTCTTCAACTTTGTTAAGAATCAACATGTGACATTTCCAATACAAACATGCTGTGTGTGTGTGTGTGTTGGTAGGGGAGGGGATGACCCCGCCCACTGATCCCTCCTAATGTAAACTCAGAAGACAGAGGACAGGATGGACCGTGGTCCTTTTCATGACAAACAGGGATAAAGACCTCACACTTGCTGCTGTGATGCTCTGTGAAAAATCACATGAACACGAAACACACACACACACAGACACACACAGACACACACAGCACCACTGTGTCCACATGCGTCCTCACAGAGCTGCTAGCATGACTGCAGACTCACAGCCTTGTTTAAATGTGAGCGATGGAAGCATTACTCATTACTCTGCACAGCGCAGACGTGGAGCAGCCTCTGATCCCGTTAATGTAAACCCGACAGACACACACAGATTAAAGTTCCCATTTAGCAGACAGGAAGTGCTCACACGCTGATCCGTAACATCTGTCAGATACAATCTGCTGTACCTACACAGCCCTCCTTCTCCTCTAACTCCTCCTGCTCGTCGTCCCACAGAAGTGAAGAGAGGTGGAGAAGCTCTCTGTAATCATTCAGCTAACAGCAGCAGGTTAAACTGTGAATAACACGAACACAAACAACAACATACGTTAACACAAACCTACACACACAGACGTTTGCTCTGCCTGTTGAATGCAGCTCATTCACTGACGAAGGGATTATGATGGACAATGACCAACACACACACACACACACAGGACACAGTGTGTGTTTGGACAGATGGGTACTGTGTGTGTGTGTGTGTGTGTGTGTGTGTGTGTGGTCTCAGTAAACACAGGATGAATGGTGCGTTCACTCACTGATCAGAATCAACAGCGTCCCAGCGCAAGCTCCGCCTCCTCTGGTCGAACCTGCCTCTCCTCCTCTCAAAACGAGACGATGCGTTCAGGTGCCTCCATCACGCGGTGACCAGCTGTTAGTCAGCGCCACAGGGCCATTACCTGAACAATGCACAGTGTTAGCAATGCATTGTGGGATACTGAGGCCTGTATGAAGCTGAACTGTAAAACTTGTAACAGGAACAAACAAAAACCTGGTTTTAAAATATTGTGTCTGATTTTTGACCTTTTGACCTTTTGACAGGAAACACTCCGGCAGGCTCAGCTTCCAGGTGTCTGATAACACAAAAGCTAATCTCTCAATGTCTGCTCAACAGATGACTCTGCACTGCGTGTGTGTGTGTGTGTGTGTGTGTGTGTCTGTGTGTGTGTGTGTGTGTGTGTGTGTCTGTGTGTGTGTGGGGGGGGGGGGTTACAGAGGATTTAAGAAGATTTATCATAAACCAAAATTCCTTTTAACAACATACCGACCAGTGTTTGTGTCCCATGTTGGCAGGATCCCTTGTTTAGCTTTGTTAGCTGCTCAGAGAAGCTTCGTCTGATAAATCAAAGTCATAACAGGCCCCAGGGGCTGATGGGAGAGTTAGGGAATGTCTGGAGGCTGCTGCTGACGGCGATGATGATGGTGATGATGAAGGTGTCTGGCTCAAATGTCAGTTCGTCGTGGTCGTCTGATGATCCACGCCGGGTTTTTGATTGGCTAAACCTGGTGTCTGATGGTCTACATGAGGCGTAACGGTTTCCCTCCGTCGCTCCCGTTCACTGTGTTTCTACACACACACACACACTCTCCTCCTGCACTGCTCTGTCCAAACACACACACTGCACGACAGTCTGTGCGTGTGTGCCCACAACACACACACACACACACACACACAGCAAACCAGGGCCAGAAATGAGGTTTTATGAGTTGCTGAGACGTGGGTTTGTACAGATCAGTCCTCTGTAAATGGAGGGGGATTACGGAGAGAGAGATGAGCTGTGAGGAGAAGACTTGCAGAGGTCGGACAGGCTCCAGGAAACAGACTCTTCTTGTCTCTGAGCTAATGAGCTGCTGGAACTTCTTGTTTCTCACCTGCTCTGTTGAAGTTTTACATGCTTTAACACGCTGATGACACGTCGACCAAACTTCACATCGTCAGTGTTTAGGTTGATTTACTGGTTTCCATTCTGTCCGATATGTGGTACGTCTGTCTGGGTCCATGCCTGCACACAGTCAGCATGACGATGCACCAGCAGTGCTACAGTTGTTCAGTTCACAGCCGTTTCTCAGTGTTTGTGTAGACAGATGTATGACACAACTCTTCAGTGAACATGTGACTGTAAATCACACGCACGTAAACAGGCGTCTGCCCGCAGCTCGCCTGTCATTACAGCCATAATGACGGGCTGTGTGTGGACACACCGGACTGACTTCACTCAGACTACACTCAACTGTTACAGCTGCTACTTTCTGCTGCTAACATGCTATTAGGATTTCCTCTGCCACTGCAGCGAGTCCGGCCCTTCTGAGGCCCTGACTTAGATTTTATAACCACAGCAACCATTCAGTACAGTGTAGGACAGACAGGATCCATCCATCCATTCTGTCCTTCCATACCTGCTGACCCTGCTAACCCTCACCCTGCTCAGTGTCCCAGAGGGCTGAAGTCTGGACTGAAACTGAATCTCCAACCGAACGAGCACAAGACTCCATTTGCCATTCTGGGACATTTTGTAGAAATTATAGAAACGATCCAAACTGGGGGGAATGGATCCCAGTTTTATGTGGAGTTTAAAGGAACTGGTCTGATGTGATTTTCAACAAATCCCATTTGCAGACTTGTAGTTAGTATTTGGGGAAGCAGGACAGTGAGTGTGGGACTATGGACTAATGATGGAGCTTTATCCGGCGGTGCTTGTTGGTAGGAGACAGTCACATTTAGACTTATATATTATTATCTTCTACATTAGAAGTGTTATTAGTGTCACACTGACAGATCGGTCCTTTAAGCTGCTAAAGACATCAGTGTCTCAGTTTTACAAGCAGGAGTTAGAACAAAGACTCTTCTTCTTCCAGCAGCCTGATTCCACATCACAAACACTATTCTAAGAAACAATGAATGAACAGGGCTTTTTTTTTTTTATCTCTCTGAAGTGATGATGATGTAAGTGAGATAATCGCCTCCGAATTGTCGCTTAAACGGCGTTAATGGACTCGCTAAAGTGCCGACCGCCTCCACACACACACACACACACACACACACACACACACACACACACACACACACACACACACACAAGCCGCCCATTCACACTGTTTAACAGAGCATCACTGCTGCTGACATTCATAAACTCTCAAATCGTGACTTTGATTTTCTGTATGGACACCCACGAGTGAGAGACATTACAGAGAGAGAGAGAGAGAGAGAGGGGAAAAGGTGATGCAAAGATCTTATGTAACGGTGGTGGACGGTAATTGGGTCCTCAAACTGGTCATTAGCTCGCTGCGTTGCCTGGAGGTTTCTAGGAAATGTAAAATACAGGCCTGGATGTGTGTGTGTGACAGTTTGTTTGCTGTGTTTGTTCTGGAAAGTGAGCGTCGCTGTGTCTGAACGTGTGTTTCAAAGCTTTACACTTTTACTCCGAGAAAAAAAAGTTCATGTGTAAGTTTGTAAATTTGGCGAATTAAATTTAGAGCAGTGAAGGATGGTGATCGATGGTGACCGGTTAACTGTTGCAGCTCTGAATTTGCTGTTTCCATTAGTTTTATATCACTGTGAAGTTCAGACTGTTAGCTGAACAGAAAATACAACTTTCAGAAATGGTGTCGGACTCTGAGAGTTTCCCAAACTTCACTGTGAAGCAACAGAAGATGGAGGTTTGAATTCAGTCAGTCTGGGCTGCAGCAGTGACAGCAGAGCTCCTGGTGGGAACCATTAGCTGCTTCAAACGCTGCCTGACTCCAAAACCTCCGACCACTGCTGCTGAGTCAGCAGGAAGAGCCCAATCAGCACAGAGAGTGTGTGTGTGTGTGTGTGTGTGTGTGTGTGTGTGAGATCATGGTGGAGATGTTAGCATAATGACAAGTGTGTGCTGTGTATAGAGAATCCATACGTCAGATGTGGCTCACACACACCCACATGATGAGTGTGTGCGTGTGTACACACAAACTCAAGTGCGTAGACATGTCTCTACTTCCACCATGTCCACAGAGGACAGGTTAGTTTCACCAGCCAGTTAGCATCAGTACGGTTGCCATGGTCACCTGGAGTGCACTGTAATATCACCTGAGCTCTGAGGTCAAGCTGCTGATGTAGACTGTGTTTGAGAATGACCTGCGTTTTCTGCTGACCCACCCTCACATGACATGATAATTACGAGTTGGACACTGTCCTAACCCTGTCTCTGTCTCCCTCCCAGGTGAGTCTCAGGGCGTGGTGAACTTCGTCCTCTCTAAAGAGGGAGGTGATCTCTCTCTGGTGGAGCAGGCTAACGTCTGGCTCTTCCTCCGTTTGGCTAAGACCAACCGCAGCCGAGCCAAAGTCACCATCCGCCTCTTCCATCAGCGGCTGCTCCCCAGTGGACGCCCCTCTCTGCCACAGGAGGATGTCCTGCTGGCGGAGAAAACAGTGGACACCCGTCGCAGTGGCTGGCACACCTTCCCGGTGTCGGCGGTGGTGCAGGCGCTGTTGGAGAGCACTGAGAGCACGACGCTGAGCCTCAGGGTGTCCTGCCCACTTTGTGCCGACGCTGGCGCAACACTGGTCCTGGTCTCTGGCAACTCTGAGACGTCGCAGCGTGCCAACCAACGGGAACAATCCCACCGACCCTTCCTCATGGCCGTGGTCCGGCAGGGGGATGGCAGTGACTCGCGCCGGCGCAGGAAGCGAGGGCTGGAGTGTGATGGGAAAGTCCGCGTCTGCTGCAAACGGCAGTTCTACGTCAACTTCAAAGACATCGGCTGGAACGACTGGATAATCGCGCCGCCTGGTTACCACGCCAACTACTGCGAGGGCGAGTGCCCCTCCCACGTGGCGAGCATCACCGGGTCCACATTGTCCTTCCACTCCACCGTCATCAGCCACTACCGCATGAGGGGCTACAGCCCCTTCCAGAACCTGAGGTCGTGCTGCGTGCCCACTCGGCTACGAGCCATGTCCATGCTCTACTACAACGAGGAGCAAAAGATCATCAAGAAGGACATCCAGAACATGATCGTGGAGGAGTGCGGCTGCTCGTAAACCTGAGCTGGACAGGATCGAAGAGGAGAGGGACCTCTAAACCCAGAGAGAGAGAGACGGGGGGAACGTGGAGGGAAGAGAGAAAGATGAAGAGGTGGCTCCATGATCATCATGTCACTTTTATCTACTGTGTGTCAGTCTTCACCTCCTCTCTCCAGCCCTCTGTCACTCCGGGTCGATCTCTGGGATAAAAACTCTTCTCCAGACTCGTTCAGCAGAACTCAGAGAGAGTCTTGATGGCACTTTCAGAAAAAAAAGAAAATAAAAAAGATAGAAAAAAAGAATATCTAATATATTTTTGTTACAATCGGAGGGAGCGAGGCTTATTTATGTGGCTGAGACGTTCAAGCACCACTCGACCAGTCAGACCTTGGAGAGACAAGGTGCCTGAAAAACTATGAACAAAAAAAACAAAAAAACAAAATCTCAAAACTATGCAACTTGTTTCACGTATTATGATCTTATATTATTTTACTTTGATTTGTTTTTGTTTCCCAACGGTTTACTTTTTAAAAATGTACAAGGAAGAAAGAAGAAGACTCTTTTTTATTATTTTTTTTTTTGAAGTATAAATTTGTGTGTGTGGTTGTGTGTTTGTTTTTGTCCACGCAAGTGTGAAAATATGTATGTCTGTCTGTGTGTCGAGAGATACTTGAAAGAAACAAGTTGGCCTGGCTGCTGGAACCAAACACTTCTTTATGTTACCATGGTTACCATGTTGGTGTTATAATTATTATTGTCAGTATGTATATTAATAATATTATTGTTATTGTTATTAATAATATTTGGTTTGGCTGCATTTGTGTTATTACGTCTGTTTTTTGTTTTTTTTAAAGGAACGTTACAAACGTTTTCATGTTTTGCACTATAGCGACACTCGTGTTCAGATTAGCCTCAGAGAGGACAGACTGGAGCTTCCTGTTCAGGGTGGACTCCAGTTTACAGGTGTGAAAGTTCCCAGGTTTGACCAGCACGATAAGCTGAGTGTTGTTCACACATCGTCATACGTCGCTCTGGGCTCACAGTCTCCAAAACACACAAAATATGTCACAACGCCTGAATTGTGGGTCACTGCCAGAAAAAAGTTGGTCACCCGTGCTGAGTGTGATCGGCTGATGTGTTGTGTTGTTCTCACTTTTTAGAACCGAGGCAGCAGCAAGGATTTTGAAGTACGGGGGCAGTGAGCAGGGAAAACCACATCTACTGAGACACTAAAAATAAAGTGTCTGAACTTACCAAACAACACTGTTTGGATTTGTATTGTAACTGTAATTTTATTTCCTAAAACTGAGGTCTAATGCTGTTGCACAACACTCGCCAAACTGCCATAAATAAAAAGTAGATTCTAGAATAAATACATCATTCATTTCTATTTATCTTTGTTGGCTTCAAAGTAATCAAATAAATATTAAATTGATGAACATATCAAGTCTAAAAATACTGGAACAATAACACCCACCACGCGCAAGTTTTCAATAGTAAAATGTAAACTCCACCTATGCTGCGAAACCTAAATAACAGCTACAACTTTAATGAATATTTCTTTATATTTTAATAAGATCTTTAGAAAATGTTAAACAGTTGCAGACAGCTAGTGGCCACTGGAGGAACTGCAGGTGAAGTCCTTTTATCTGATTGGATAAATCACCAAGTAACATGTTGGTGAAATTTAGCGATGTGAGTTAGCACCTGATGCTAACAACTTTTAGATGAAACATTTGACGCCTGTGTCGAGCTGAATGGTTAGAGCTTGTAGAACACGGTGCTGATATCAGCATTAACCTGCTGAATGAGACCCAGAGAGCTGATTAACTAACAGTAGCACTGGAGATCACCATGAAACGTCAGGAACTTCCAGTCTGTCCGGTCAGATGCTACGAGGACTTTTACTTCAATGGAGAATAAAAGGCACTTAGAAGAAGAAAAATGTTTTTTTGGCTCATGATTAAAAATCCAAAATGGACTATTCTGGGACTGACTGATCGAGCAAAGACACAAAAACAGAACATTATTAAACATTACAAATAAACACTCAGATGTTTTCCAGATTTAGTAAGAGGTTTTCAGAGTGACACGTTAATTCAGATCTTTCTTTTAAGGAATCCCTCAAAACATTTTACTCTGTAACTGATCGCAGACAGCCTGGTGATTATTGGAGGGGAAGGGGTTATGTGAGATGGAAACGTCTTATCAAAACTGCCTTAATCTAAATCTCAACCAATCTTAATATCTCACAGATTAAGGGTTTATGAAGAGGCACCAAAGTAGCTTACACCTTAAACTGAGTACAAATGAAGGTAATCAGTTGGATGACTGCAACAATTATTTTCCTTTTCAATTAATCTGCAGGTTATTGTTTCGATTAATTGGTTTGCTTATTAAATGTCAGGAAACTGTGAAAGGTGCCAGCTATAATTGCCCAGTAATTACTTGTTTCATTCACCAATTCAGTTTACAATCAGATAAACAAAAACAGCAGATTATCCCATCTGAGAAGCTTTAACCAGCAAATGTTTGAATTTGTTCTAGAAAAATGACGATTACTACAAATCAGTTTCAAACAAATCATTCTGGGCAAAATGAAGAGTCTTTTTTGACAAGAATAATTAATAAGGACGTCATCAACTCATAAATAAATCCCTTGACACACTTTGAGGCTTTGACATTTTTTACCAGCAGTTTACCTGGAGTTTATGCAGATAAGTGATAAAATGTCAAAATGAAATCAATGACTCGCGCTGCATCAGTGATTGTGTTATTTCACTTTCTAAGATGATTTCATTTCATCCATGACTTTCCGAAGAAAAGACGAAGGTTTCTGTTCCGGAGAAAACAAACATCCTGTGTCCAGTTTTAGTTAGAACACCAAAGAGCCGAGTTTGTACAATTTGTTTGTGACAAAATAGTTGAAGTTTAACTTACATTCAATGCTGAAAAGAAAAAAAATTAAATATCTAATTTACAACATGATTCATGTTCATTTTCTGAGAAAAAAATAGAGAAAAGTCTTTGAAGTTCATGACTCTGTAAAAACAGTGTTTGTCCTAAAAGTTCAACTTGCTTTGATAAAGATGATTGACTGACATTTTTTATGCTTTATAGTTTTTGTTTCATATTAGTTTTTGGACATTTTGGAGGAAAATGATTCAGTTTTTCTTTTGTTTGTGATGTTTTATTTCTGACTTTCTCACCCTGCACCATAAGAACTCCCTTTCCCACAATGCCTTAGTATTTAATTTATCTCATCACAAACTGAAAAAGACAATCCACTGTCGTCTTGTTATGTTTTGGGAAGAAGACAAATGTTGTCCAATCGGATTTCTGAGTGTTTCTGTGTCGTACGTGTTTATATCAGTATTGTCGACTTGTTCACCAAAAGGTTTGGAGTATTGGTCCCCATTTTTGATGAAGTCACACGTGTTATGTCTTATTTTTATTTTTCCTTTTTGTTGTTATTGTTTTCAAAGAGTGTGGACCCTCTTCTTCTGGACTTATTGGGACAAACTCGTCCATCCTGTGCGTACATGGACGCAAACAAATGTCAGTGCAGAAAAAAAAGGCTCAAAAAGAAGCAAACAGCTGAAAAAAGGAATAAAAGAAGTGGTTGTATTTGTTCAGATTTTGTTCCTTTTATCAAGACAAAAAAAAAATACTGACACTGAACGAAGTGGACAAAGAATAAAAAGTCTATTTTTTATTCTGTATATATGGAAATTGAGATTCCAGTTTGTTGCATTGCTTTGTTGTACAAATCAAACGTGCTTGTGGCATTTTTCTAATCTAATTTATTTTACTGTACTTTTTTGTTTTGGTTTTCTGCTTCACCATTAAAGTTTAAAGGATGTACACGACGGAAATGTGTCTTCGGTTCTTTAAATCTCAAATCTGCCGAAATATTTCTGACTTTCTCTCTTTTTCTGCTTTGTGTCTCAAACTCTCAAGATCTCACGTTTGAGAAGGTGCAACCAGCAAAATGACAAACAATCATCAGAATCGTCGCAGATTAATTGTCATTACCTGGAAACCTGGAAAGTCAGTCACGTACAGTTTGTCAGCACCGTCCATCAGGCTGTAGACGTCTGGCTCAGTGTCACGTTAACATCTATAATGATATAAACGCAGCTTTGTTAAACACGCATATTAAAAATACATTTGCAGAAAGTAACACTAAGCTTTTCCATCTTCAGACTCGAGTTGACTCCAGTCAGTGAGGAGAAGACACAGCAGGAATTCATTTCCTCACACCAAGAAAAAAACACTGGCTCTATTAAAACTGTGATGCATGAGGTGAAGGGTCAAAAGGTCACCTGAAGGCCAACAGGTTCCCCTCTCTGCACTGTTAAACTTTAAAGCCGCTAAAAGGTGACCAAACTGAAAACACACAGTTCTTCAGCCGGTAGAAACAAAATAAGAGGCAGGTTCAGAAGATGACTTTCCACTGTCTGTAAGTTGGACAGTCACTCAAAACCATAAAAGTCAACCTCATGGTGGCGCTGGAGGCAAAGTCAGAGAATCAAATCAAATCAAAGTCAGTAGGATTCATCCTGTGGAGACTCAGAATGTACTTTCAGAGTTAAACCTGCTCTTATCACAGGATGTTCTCGTATCTTGACACATTCTAAATTTCCAAATGCAAAATATCAAGCTAACACAGAAACGCCCTGCTAACAGCTAATACAGGAATTTCCCACTAACGCAGGGCTGACGTGCTAACAGAGGAACATACTGCCGACACAGCAAACGTCTTATTCAAACACCATTAGAACATTAATAATCTGCATCCTGAAACTAACATGGCCCGACTCTTTAAGCTCCTCAGTTCGTGTGATGAGGTAATGGAGTGAGGTTTGTGTGTGTGTGTGTGTGTGTGTTAATGACAGGAGGACAGTAAAATGACTTGCAGATGACGTTGTCCCGCCTCAGCAGAGGAACATCAAAAGATCAGTGATTTCTTGTTCTTCTATCTCTCTGAGGACCGAACATCAGCTCTTCACCTGTTTAACAGGTGGGACGTGGGTTTAGGTGGGACACCTGTAACTGTCCTGGTTAAGGTTGAAGTCAGTGATGTTGCAGGGAATGCATTGTCAGTACTGGTCCTCACAAGTATAGCAGTAAAAAGGTCTGTGTGTGTGTGGATCAAAGGCGGCAGCAGACCTCAGCGGGGCGTTTCCCCGCCCGTGGGGGCGGCGACTGTCGTTTGATGCTCGACTGTTCTAGGAGGTGACGTGTGGTTGGCAGAGACGCCGCCAGTCAGAGACAGAATTTGACACTTGGTATTAAACACTGAAGAGACAGTCCTGGGTTTTAAAAATGCAACTCGACTGCAGCGTTCATTCATTTTAATTAGCTCCCGCTGATATAATGTGCTGTTGGATGAATTTGTCATTGAACCAGTGGAGGATAAAATATAACCTGCTCACCTGAATATTTCACTGTCTGAAGCAAACATCAGTGGCTCTTCTGATTGGCTGCTGTCAGGTTGACTCAAACTCCATCTGTTGTCAGGAAAATGAAGATCTGGTTCACTTCACAGAACTATCTGCAGTATAAACAATGGTACGTGGTAAAGATATGAATAAATAAAGGAGCCTGCTCCTCTGATTTTATGTAAAGTCTGTTTTTATTTTCTTGGATCAGGAAGGTCCTGCAGAGCCCGGGGAGGGATCAGATCTGGCTCTGCTAAACAAAGCACTCTGGGTAATTTAACACGGAAGTTTTTCTTGACAAATTACAGACATGGACGATTTGCACGGGAATAAAATCACTGAGGGCAATTATCACAAATGACTGCGTTTCCCAGTGTGATAGCAGCTCTGTGAAAAGGCAGACCAGTGGCCGTTCGCTTACAGTACAGAGGGTGTGACAGCAGAGTCATTTCCCCTCCGACGTCCAGCAAACGGGAATCTGAAAGTCCTGCGTGGGAAACAAACACAGCACAAGCTGATGGTAACACCAGACTGTCTCAGCTGCACCGGGCTCAGTCCGATTTCTGTCACCCAGAGGTAACACAATGTCCCTCTGTCTCCACAAACGGCAAATGGCTGAGAGTGTTAACTAGGTTCAGCAAAACCACTGAGCGTGCTCCATGCAGCTCGGCGCAAATCAGTGTAACTGCAGACACCATTTAAAAAAATCTCACTAAATGGAAATGAGTCCGTGACCCAGCAGCTCCTCTGCACCACAAACCTGGTGTGAGCTTCACTCAGTTACTCTCCTCTTCCAGTGAAAAGCTTCAGTGATGAAATGATTCATTTCCAGTCACTGAAGTTCTAATTTTGCGGAGACAGACGGAACCAGGACCTCCATCATGGCTGGAACAGGTGAGCTGCACCTTGTGACCGTGATGACTCAGCACTGACACATCAGCCTCCATCCAGAGAAACAGAGTCCAGTATAAAAACAGGTTTATCTTTAGACTGAGAGCTTAATAAGATAATGGCTGTGTGTCCGTGTGATACTGCACTCAGAGTCTGTTCTGCAGCTGTTTTTAACTGTGGAAGATCAGCCTGTGATTCCCACCACGACTGGACCTGATGGACCACTCGTGTCTTCACTCAGGGGACAGCAGGTAAACAGTTGAGATCCGAGGGTCGCCGGTTCGATCCCTCGACCAAGCACAATGTATACGGGTGGTGGTGAAGGAGACGCCCCCCCCCCCCCCCCCCCCCCTCTGCTCCAGTGTGTGTGTGTGTAAATACAGGTGAGGGATGATAAAGGAATAAACTGCAGACACACGTCGCTGCCTTCAGTCTCTCGATCAGCAGCCGGCTGAAGACTGTCTGTGAGAAACGTGTTGCAGAGGCTGGATATCCTCTACAGCTGTTTTAATCACGGCATAAAATGTAAATGGGGCTAAGTCGAGGTTCTTTCAGACCACAGAAAGCCATGCAGCGCGGCAGGAACGCCGTCTCAGGTCAGCAGGATTGTATCTGAGGTCGGCGGTTTGGCCCTGACAAGGCTGAGGCCTCTGAACCTCAAACTGATTTACAGTCTTTCATGGAAAACACATTCTGCGTTTGAAAGCTGGGCTGAGACGTTAATGAGCCTTCTGCTGGGAGCTCTTATCTCCTGCAGGGTTCAGCTTGGAGTTTACAGATCCACGTTTCCACTGAGTCACTGTCGCTCAGGCTGTTCAGACTCAGCAAAGGAAGAAACTGAAACCAGAAACTGTCTGGATCAATCTAGTGGGCACGAAACCACCTGGACTCATGTCCCTTTTGGGGCACCGTAGCCACCGTTGCAAGCAGAACTTGCTCAGTGCAGCTCAGCCGAACATGACTTAAACACAGTAAATCCATAAAGCTGCGTCTGTAGCAGTGATCTGGACTCAGTCTGATTAACTGCTGCCATTTGTTTCCCATCAGGAACGCCCCCACTCTCATCGTCCACATCGCCTCTGCAGAGCCGTTATAATGAGCTCATGCTGATGCAGAGGCAGTGACCTCCCTCACCGTCTGTCGTCTCTCAGCTTTCATCCCATTTTTCACTTCTCTCTGTTTTACTGGTCTCTGCTCTTCGTGCTTTCAGGATGACGCGCAGCTGTTTGAGACCTGACGCTGCTCGTTCATGTCTCTGACTGTTACAGTGAAGCTTCTTCTCACCAGATGAAGCAGTTGCATGTGTTCAACACGCTGCTTTGCCCCGGCTGCGTCTGTGTGGGGGGTAAAACTCTGAAGCATCGCTGTGTGTCGGGGTCGATGTGCGGCACACGGCTGACCTCCGCTTTTTACACCTGCAATTTACTTTTCTTTCCTTCTGTATCATCATCATCATGATTGTTACTGTGATCAGCAGCTATTGTGAAAGGCTGACTTGATGGTGCATTCAAGGACACTGTGGCATCCAGAAGTCAGTCACTTCAACCCTACGGCCTAAATCGATGTTCAGCAGGGACATGAAGTGGATCTGATCCGTGTTCAAAGGCCTAAATGATGTAGTAATGTCTCTTTAAATGTCCCCGCTGCTCTGACCCTCACAGTCCAGACCTTCGCTCAAACAAAGGATTGTTGTCTGAGCGTCTGCTGATACAAAGTGCTGCAGCACATCCGCCTCATTTCCTGAAGGTTGCTGAAAACTGTCGCCAGTTTACGTCAGTCTGTACAACCAAAGTAACAGTGACACGAGTTTGATACAGACGCTACAGTGTGGACGTACGACACGGAGACAGAGGACGTGTCTGAGCAGAGTTACTGTGTTAGTGCAGGTTTAACAGAACTGTCAGCGCAGATGAGGGACTTTCACGCTCATAAAACACACAAAAAAGCACAACATCCAGTGCAGATGAACGACTTTCAGCTTCAGAGCTGCTAAACACAGAGAAAAATGAAAGTTTCACAGAAAAGAGCCTGGGATTCAGCGCTAATGAAACTCTCTACAGCTGCACCACTCAGCTGTTTGCAACCCAGCTGATCTCATCCAGCTGATTTTAATCACCAGATTTACAATTAAAGTTCATCATGAATATTCTTATTGTGTACACGGAGACGTCTGCATCGTCCAGCTCTGGTCACGAAGCTTCACTGTTCCACCGTGTTCCTGCAGGAATCCTCGGAAAACAAGCAGATTAATGAACGGAAAAAGAACAGGTGAAAACTGGAGCGCGGACATCCTGACTGTTTTTGGCTGTTTTGGTCAAACAAAACAAAACCAGTCCAGCAGACAGCGGGGACATTCATTCACAGAGACAATTAAATTAAATTATACCCAATTCAGTCCATTTAACTGTGGTAATTGCTCTAAAAGTTCTCTTGAAAATTCTGAAGTCAAAAAGTGAAAAAGTGCTTTCATCAAAGTTTTCATTCACTTATTTTCAGTTTGTATTTTTTAGTAATTTTAGTTTAACATTTGCTGTAATGGACAGTAAAACATGAACGCCTCATTTTAGCACAGTGACGGACTGAGTACTGTGTTCATGTTCAGTAACTACATCTCCCATGAGGCTTCAGGAGCAGCTCTGTAGCTCAGTGGATCTCGAACTGTCGGAGGGAACTGAAGTTTGATATAATGTTCACTCCTCAGCTTCTGTGAGATAAACAACGTGAATGACAGGTGACTTTTAGTGTGTATTTATACAGAGAATGTACCGTCTGTCATGGTTCCACTGGAACCACTGGAACCGCAGGAACCGCTGCTGCTGCTGCTGCCGCCTCCGCCCATCGAAGCTTTCCCCTCGCTGTGAGTCAGTCAGGCAGCATCTGTGAAGTTCTGCACAAAGTCATTTTGATTCCAACATGAAACCTGAAGAACCACCAGACTTTTCTGTTAGAACAACATCCTCCTCCTCCTCCTCCTCCTCCTCCTCCTTCTCCTCCTTCTCCTCCTCTTCCTCCTCCTCCTCCTCCTCTTCCTCCTCCTCCTCCTCTCTGCACAGTGATGCACACAGAAAGGAAACTTTCCCCTGGCGAGGCATCATGAAGGATAACAATGTCCTAATTGGCTAATTACCAAGCCGGCTACCTCGCTGCTGAAAGGTTATGCACGTTGGATTAGTCACCATCATTACAGCGAAACAGGCAGAGAGACAAATATACCCAGAGCAGCATGAGCACAGGCGGCGTCCGTCTCAGCCCACAGAGGGTGGAGGTTAAGGATGGTGTTAGTCATCAGCGGGGTCAGTGTGGTTCAGTCTGATTCACAACAACTCACATACGGGACAGACGGGGTTTCCGAAGGTTTCGCTTCACAGCTTCCACAAATGAGACTCGCTGCTGGAGGCGGGGCTTAAAGAGGACACTATTCTGAACTGACCGTGGACGCTCCTCCTGGTCCCCAGAGGATGAGCTCTGGGGGCCTCCTGACCTTTAGCTCAGGACTCAATGAGAGCTGCTGCAAAAACTGACAACTGACAAACTCAACTCAAATATTCGCACTCCCCATAGGAAGAACCGTTCCTGGAGCGCCGTCCTCAGGACAAACTTCACTTCATGTGCTGCACATTTTCAGCTTCAGCAGGAATCGCAGGCAGTTTCCAATATTTGGGGTAAAGTTAATTATTTCACCTGTTTTTCTTCAGATATTCGTGAGACTTTCTGTCGAACCTGGTGACTGCTCCTGATTCGGTCGTCCTCTGTCTCCTAACATGCAGGTTACAGACTGGATGGGCTGGTTCCTGTCCAGTTGTCCATGTTTCCTGTCCTGCAGCCCTCAGGGATTCCTGCTGTCATATCTGTATATTTACTGCTTTTACTCCCCAACTGCTGCTGTGAATTGAAAACTCATCTCCCTGTGCTCCTTAAATCATCTCCCCAACCAACACTGTCCTCTCCCATCTGTACCTGACCTTGTTCTCCCACAGTAAAACATCAAATACGTGTAACGCGTGTGCTGTACATGGATGTGTGTATATGTAGAAGAGAAAGGGAGAATATTTGGGGAAAGACTCGATGCTGTTGCTGTTGTTGTTAAAATCTAAATCATTCAGCTGCAGTTCAGAGAAAAATCACATCTGAAAAAATCCCTGAAGAGTCAGAGAGAGAATCTGTGTCCTGGACACGTGAACGCAGGAAGACGTGACGCAGAGAAGACTGCTGTCAAGGTCTGAGACGCTGAATGGACACACACACACACACACACACACACACACAGACACAGACACAGACACAGACACACACACAGAGACACAGAGACACACACACACACACACACACACACACACACACACACACACAGAGACACAGACGCAGACACACATACACACACACACACACACACATACACACACACACACACAGAGACACAGACGCAGACACACACACACACACAGAGACACAGAGACACACACACACACACACACACACACACACAGAGACACAGACGCAGACACACACACACACACACACACACACACACACAGACACAGACACACAAACAGACACACACACACACACAGAGACACAGACGCAGACACACACACACACACAGAGACACAGAGACACACACACACACACATACACACACACACACACAGAGACACAGACGCAGACACACACACACACACACACACACACACACACACACACACAGACACACACATACACACACACACACACAGAGACACAGACGCAGACACACACACACACACAGAGACACAGAGACACACACACACACACATACACACACACACACACAGAGACACAGACGCAGACACACACACACACACAGAGACACAGAGACACACACACACACACACACACACACACAGAGACACAGACGCAGACACACAGACACACACACACACACACACATACACACACACACACACAGAGACACAGACGCAGACACACACACACACACAGAGACACAGAGACACACACACACACACACACACACACAGAGACACAGACGCACACACACACACACACACACACACACACACACACAGACACAGACACACAAACAGACACACACACACACACACATACACACACACACACACACACACACACACACAGACACACACACACACACACACACTCTTACTATCAGTGACAGTGATGTCCTCCGGCCCTGTTCTGTCCTCCACAGTGACACTTAAGACTCAACAGGACTGATAACTCACAGCCTGACCCTGGCCTCAATGAGTGTGTGTGTGTGTGTGTGTGTGTGTGTGTCAAGGCTGCTGGTGTGTTAGTCTGTTACAGTTTGTTTCTGATGAGCGAGTGAATATTTTTAAATCTCAGAGTTTCTCACTCACTTTCTTTTATTTAATTAAAACTTTTCTGACAAAACCTCAAAATAAAGAAATGAATTCATTACAAACTCTTTGTTTTTTATTGATTTACCAAAATGTGTTTGATTAACTTTCATGTTACTGCAGAGTAACCTTTAACCTTTGGAATTAATTTGATCATTTCATATGAAAATACTGTCAATGCAACATAAAACAAAGCTTTAGGCTTTAGACGGACGGACGGACAGACAGACAAATGGACGGACAGATAGACAGACTGAGACCATGTGATATGATGATGGATAAAAAACTGAAAGGCAGAGAAAAATGTAGCCTTCAGTCAGACACTGTCCTTGGACTGAGACACACACACACACACAGACAGACAGACAGACAGACAGAGAGAGAGACACTTTGAGTTTAGCTGTTGTCAGAGACAGAGCGACAGCTGCTGCTCAGACTGGAGATCGTCTTTACTGCATCTCAAACTTCATGTAAAACAGAAGAAACGTAGCAGGCGAGTGCTTTAAAGATGGACGCCACGCAGCAATGGACAAACCTGTCCTACCTGTCCCTGCCTGTCCCTGCCTGTCCTGCCTGTCCCTGCCTGTCCCTGCCTGTCCTGCCTCTCCCTTCCTGTCCCTGCCTGTCCTGCCTGTCCCTTCCTGTCCCTGCCTGTCCTGCCTGTCCCTGCCTGTCCCTTCCTGTCCCTGCCTGTCCCTGCCTGTCCCTTCCTGTCCCTGCCTGTCCCTTCCTGTCCCTGCCTGTCCCTGCCTCTCCCTGCCTCTCCCTTCCTGTCCTACCTGTCCCTGCCTGTCCCTGCCTGTCCTGCCTGTCCCTTCCTGTCCCTGCCTGTCCTGCCTGTCCCTGCCTGTCCCTCAGGGCTGAAGCCACTGACTTCTGAGTGTCACAGTTTCCTTGAATGAACCATCAAGTCAACAACATTACAAAAATATCCAGAATGATCAGAGACAGAGAGAAACAGACTGTGTTCATTCATCCCATTCATCATCCTGCTGCTGAAAGAGCAGCCAACGCATTCCTGCTCGCACACACACACACACACAGACAGACACACGCACACACAGACACACGCACACACAGACACACGCACACACAGACACACACACACACGTGTTGGCACTTTGATTTGGAAAACAGTTTGTCATAAATCAAAAGACGCCGGAGACAAAAAAATTTTCTCTCTTATTTCACTTTGTTGCGAGTCAGAAACAGGTGTCCACACACAGGCGCACACACACACACACACACACAGTCCATTGTGTGTCCTCTGTTTAATTTCCTGGCCTGCTATCATTTTACTCTGCAGAGTCGTCAAAATAGGATTAAAAGGTTTAATAAAGGATGATTCCCACCATGAGGAAATGACTCCACGGAGAAACACACACACGCACACGCACACACACACACGCACGTGCACACACACACACACGCACACGCACACACACGCGCACACGCACACACACACACACACGCACACACACACGCACACACACACACAGTGTAACACCTTCACGCTGATCGTCTGTTCAGCCTCTCAGTTTCCACTGGATTAATAAACACCTGACCGCTTATATAACCTGAGTGCTTCACACACACGCACGCACGCACACACACACACACACACACACACACACACAGTATTATCTCACCCCACGTATGACCACATGTCTGTCGTGCCGTCCCTCGTGGGTCTCTGAAGGACTGTTTTGAAGTTTTGAGTGTGTTTTCTCCAGCTCTTTGTCGGAGCCAGAACGTCCATATCGGGACACTGGGTGGGACACTGGGTGGGACGCTGGGTGGGACGCTGGACGGGACTGTGATAGGCTGAGGCACCTGACAATCATGGCAGACACACCTCCAACTGTGCTACAGCCAAGCTTTACCTTTTGAGTGTGGGTTCTTCCTCCAGTGATGGACTGAATAGTTTGACCTGTCTGAGACGCTCAGAGGACGGTTTGACAGACAGCAGTGGTTCAGTCGCAGGGAGGAAGCTCGCGATGCAGCAGCACAGCGGTAAGAAGGTAACGACGCTCCAGGGTAACGAGTTCGGAGGAAGCTTCTTCCTGTTTACGTCCACTTCCTGCTGTCAGGACGTCAGACTCCGTGTGAAGCTGAAGCTTCAGTGTGTGTGAGCGTGTGTGTGAGTGTGTGTGTGTGTGTGTGTGTGAGTGTGTGAGTGTGTGTGTGTGTGGATATAATTAACTGTGTGTTTCCTTTGATCAGGATAAAAGCGTGTGAGGGAGAAGTCCGATGTATTTACACACTGATGATGATGATGACGCACAGCAGACAGTCCTCCCACATCATGCTCCGATAATTAGGACTGTTCACTTAACAACACACGTTTTTACAGAGAGACACATGAACGTCATCGTCTCATCTGTTTGCTGAGACGCGTGCGTCCATCGAGGTGCTGACGTGGAATCCCATTGGTCTGAGTCTGGTGTTTGGTGATGTGGACTGGTCCTGTGCTTTAACGTGGATGTTTTATGGTCTGTGGCTGGTATGTGACGGCCTCACATGGTCTACGTCGGGCGTTCCACGTCTGCTGTGCGGCTGAAACGAACTCAGTAACCTTCTCTGACTCGTGGATCGCCGTGTTCCCTCTGTCCTCACCGAAGCTGTCACCTCTGGGCCAATCAGAGCTCTTCAGTCTCTGTAACACGGCAGTGGAGGGGTGTTGATGAGTCGAAGTGCGTACGAGCAGGACAACTGAAGATGATTGTTTCATCATATCACAGGGAGAGAAACTGCGAGGGAAGGTTATTACAGCGGTGATGAGACAGGAAGTGAGGCGGTGTCGGCTTTATTGACAGAATCCTGAGATGACCGTGTGAGTGTGTGTGTGTGTGTGTGTGTGTGTGTGTGTGTGTGTGGGTGTGAGTGTGTGTGTGTGTGTGGGTGAGTGTGTGTGTGTGTGTGGGTGAGTGTGTGTGTGTGTGTGTGTGTGTGTGTGTGTGAGTGTGTGTGTGTGTGTGTGTTTGTGAGTGTGAGTGTGTGTGTATGTGAGTGTGTGTGTGTGTGTGGGTGAGTGTGTGAGTGTGAGTGTGTGTGTGTGTGTGTGTGTGTGTGTGTGCAGATTGCACATTTTCTCGTACACGTGCAGGAAAACTGACGTCAAACGAGCTTCATTTAATGAGCTTCTGTTGCAGTGTGTGTCTTTTTGAGGATGTGTCACAGAGTTCATGTCCAATCATCTCCCTCCGTCTCTCCCTCTCTCTCTCTCTCATTCGTCCATCCTTTCATTCGCTCCTCTTTCCTCTCACTCATTTTTTATCTATCCACTGACTGAGCTCATTCTTCTCTTGTTCTCTGAGGTCTTTCTTTCTTTTCTTTCACCGTGCTGCGTTCGGGTTTTCATGAACCGTTGTACGTTTTATCATCAGTGTTCAGTGCAGTGCTAACCACTGCACCACCGCGCCGCCCCTGCAACCTTCAGTTCCATTTCATTGTCTGAATAAGCTGCAAATAAAAATATGAATCCGTTCCAACTGGTCATTAATGTAGACAGGACGTCCACACACTAACATCACCTCCTTTTATTTCTGCTTCTTTATTACGTGGAGAGATTTTTCACTCAGAAACTACCGAGTTTCTCCTGTCGCTGCAGTTTGAGGGAAAATGTGTCGGTAACACACGAACACAGTGAAACGTTGGGCTGGATAATAAAGTTTCATCGAACGGCGGCTCCTCATGAAGACAACTGATTGAACTTTTACCTCTTACATCAACCTGTTTCTGTTACACACACACACACACACACACACACACACACACACACTGAGGTTCAGCCAAAGACGATTGTAAATTTCACCTGAATTTCCTACGAAGACGCACAGAAAACCTTGACCCCACAAACCCCAAGAGCCTTATATAAGGATTAGCAGGCTGAAGCCAGTGTGTGCGTGTGAGTGTGTGTGTGTGTGTGTGTGTTTTGGGCAGATGTTTTATGGCTCTGCATTGCTGACATTTAAAAGGAGAAAGACACTGAAAAACGTCTGCGCAGGATGAACAGATGAGGAACGAGGGAGGAAGAGGAGGAGGAGGAGGAGGAGGGAAACGTTCCCACCGTAAATCAAAACTGCAGACGGCTCGACCACCATCTCAGCAAAAACTCACCCATGAGGAGATTACATGTAAAATTCATTCCGGAAAAACGCTGGGTGTCATCGTGAAGGCAGAGACAGAAAACACAGAAGAAGAAAAAGACGAAGGAGCCGAGGACACACACACACACACACACACACACACACACAGCAGATCCAGGTAAACAGGTTCAGATTAAATCTTTTGCTGCTTGTTCATTTGCGTTTGATGATGTGTGGAGCATCAGATCTTGTTGTTGTTGTCGTTGTTGTTGTTGTTGCCACAGCAGATCATCATCTGCATATGTGATTTAGGTTTTTACGCTGCATGTTGCTGAAGCTCCATCGTGGATAAACGCGGGGATCAGCAGCCACCTGAGCCGTGCAGCTGTTTCTCCAAATCATTTCAGAGTGGAGGAGAAGAGGCGAGAGAGCATTGTGAGTGAACTCTGCAGGCGTCACAAACATCTGTCCGCGGCCAGTGGTTGGCTTTTACAGTTAGCTTAGGACTGTTCTGGATTCACACACACACTCACACACACACACACACACACACGCTCAGAGCACAAGTACACTTACTTTCTCTGAGGCAGGAGATGTCAGATACAATCAGTCTGATTGGCCACGACCGAACACTGGGTTTCCCATGAGGCCACGTGGCCGACGGCAGTCCCAGACAGGCAGGAAGTGCTGAGAGAGAGAGAGAGAGAGAGATTAGAGGGGAAGGCAGGTAAAGACGAGGGCGAGACGTTCGGGACTCTAACCTGTATCATCAGCACTAACAGCTGTGTGAGCGATGTGTTTCAGTGCACCTGCTTCTACAAAAGTCCCAAACGAATGGTCCGATTGTAGAAAACAGGAATCTGATGTCATTAAATAATGCAAGTGATGTGAAAGCAGAGGTGAAGCGGGAGTTCAGATGTGAGGGCCGGGCCCCAGATTAACCTGAGGGGTCGTCAGATGATTGATGGCAGAGGAAACAAGAAAAAAACATTCTGTTATAAATGTTTGCAAATTTCTGGACGACTCTTTTTTTAATGGCGTGTTGTCAAAGATAAAACCTTCCAGGTTCCAGGTGCATCTCCTCTGTTCACCTCAGGGTGGCAGCACTGCAGCTCTGCGTCGCTACGCCGGCGACCGTAGTTTTTGCCGTGGTAACTAAGAGGAGACAGCGATGGCCGCAACTTCAAGGAACGATGGAAACAACATTTCTTCACTGAAAACCAAAACAGCTGTTTGCCTGGTGAGAGGAATTCAGCTCGACGCTGTTTCGCCTCCCAGCAGCCGCAACGCTGCCACGCATCTATGCTAATCGTCAAACGTGATGAACATGGTGGACGACGTTCACCCTGAAAACTCAGCATCACATAACTCTGGTTTCAGAACTGATGGGGTCATAAATCTGTAGGAAGCGTGTGCTGGAGGAGCGGGTTTTAGAGTTCCTGTAAGTCAACATGAAAATGAAAACCCGTCAGTCTAACAGCAGCAACATACTTTCATCTCTCTTTCACTGACTCTCACAGTGAAAATCAAAGCTCGTCCTCCCTCTGCTCCCTCCCTCGCTCTGTTCCTCTGCTGTAAATGTCAGATTGTAAAGGTAATAAATCATCTCTTCAGCTCCCACATGTCCAGGCTGGTCTGGGATCTGTTAACCTGCAGAGGAACGTACAGAGCGAGAGGAATGTGACTGTGCAGGCTGAAGCTGACGCCTCACTCGGCTGGGCTTTTATTTTGTAGACGCTCTGCGATCAGGTGCAGGAAAGGTCGAGCTCAGGTAGCGGCCGACGTTATGTTGCAGTTTAAAGGGACAGTTTGACGTTTTAGGAACTAAACCCATCAGCTGTCCATCACTCTGATGTCTGAGCGGCGAACGTGCGGCTGCAGCCAGCAGATCCCATCCTGCTCCTGTGTTCGTTACTGTCTCTGATCATAGTTTTCATGTGATCTTCAATATTTTTAGTTGTTTTTACCACAGACCACGTGCTCTGTCTGGCCATCTGTGTGTGTGTGACAGTGTGTGTGTGAGAGTGTGTGTGTGTGTATACATGTGCATTGGTCAGATGGTCTGTCTAGACGTGTGTGTTCAGGTTGTGATGGATCAGAGGTCGGACACGGGTACGTCGGGTGAGGCGTCAGCTATAGATTTACTCTCTGTCTCTCTCACACACACACACACACACACACACACACACACACACACACACACACACACACACACACACACACTGTCAGACAGACTGTTGAGATGCCCATCTTTACCTCAAGTACAGCCCACACTGACACACACATAGACACACACTGATGTCGACCCGCCCACACATCAAATCATCACGCACAAACACACAGACGGCCAGACAAACAGTATGACCTGGGAACACACACACACACACACACACACACACACACACAGGCTCACACACACACACACACGTGTGAGCCATGAGTAATTGTCTGAATCACCCTGAGAAAGTCAGAGAAAGTAAGTGGTGTACTTGTGCTCTGAGCCTGGTGTGTGTGTGAGCCTGTGTGTGTGTGTGTGAGCCTGTGTGTGTGTGTGTGTGTGTGTGTGTGTGTGTGTGTGTGTGTGTATCATGAGGTGCAGATCTGTGTTTCTGTTCTTGCCTCATTAAGCTGCTCATCAGTTCGTCCAACGCGCTGCTGCAGAGCCAGAATTCTGTGAAACTCAGAGGCAGCAAAGCAAACGGCAGGAGCGCAGAGCGTCTGAGAGACAGAGACAGACAGACAGAGACAGAGACAGACAGAGAGAGACAGGCAGAGACAGACAGAGACAAAGACAGAGAGACACAGAGACAGAGAGAGAGACAGAGAGAGAGACAGAGACAGAGACAGACAGATACAGACAGACAGAGACAGACAGAGACAAAGACAGAGAGACACAGAGACAGAGAAACAGATCATGATCATGAGCTGTGTGAGGCAGGATTTCATGTCCTTGGTCTGTGGACCTGTAAGTCCTCCACTGTCTGTGCTACATCCGTCCCAGACCAGTTTAAACCCATAACTCCCACTGGTGGAGGTTTTGTGTTTGGGATGAATCGACGTTTCTTCTTTTCAGGAAGCAAGAAGAACTGTCCAACTCACAGGGACACAGCGACCTCTGACCTCAGACAGGCTGCAGGGAGATGACAGGTCACAGCAGACTGATGAAGCAGCAGCTGATCACATGCATCATGGTCTAATCCCCCACAGGCCACTGCTGTTAGTCACCACATGTGGTGGGATACTTCTGTGACACGCCCGAGCTGATGGAGGCTGGCAGCAGTTTCTTCCTGAGGGGAATCCTGATGACGCAACACCACACACACACGCACGTGCACGCGCACGCGCACACGCACACGCACACACACACACACACAGACACACACACACACGCACACACACAGTCAGTGAGGTAACGTGTGGGCGGTTGCTAAAATAAAGATGTCTCACAACACAAGACAGTAGAGACGTGCTTCTACCTGTGGCTTTATTACTGCAGGTACAGACAACCAGGTGTGTGTGTGTGTGTGTGTCATATTCCAACAGGCCACACCTGTGTTATTTACCTGCACACACACTGCTGTCAGGTCATGTTTTCCTTCCCTCCTCCACCTTCATGTTAAAGCTGCGTTAATCTGAGAGTTTTACATTGGGAACCAGTCACTGAGCGAATCAGTGACTGGTTCCCAGTGAGACGTGGGGTCAGTGGAAGAAAACAAGACTAAAGACAAAGAACAACAAAATGGGTTTAACAACAGAGAGAAAAGAGAGAGAGAGCAGCCCAAACATCGACGATTAGCCACGTTGTTTACTGATCAGATGACAATGGCTGAGCATCTGTCAGAGGTTGGTTTGTTTTCTACTTCAGCGTCTCTGATAGGAGCTGCTGAGGTGCTGGGCCACAAACAGCTGAGACTGAGCAGGAAATGTGCCGCAAAACCAAAACCAGGAGCCTAAAGGGGCTGAAAAGCTCCAGAGAGCTGCTGTGTTACTGCACCGACGCAGATGAAGGCTTTTCTCTTGTAATCCTAATAAAACTATGATTCCTGATTACAGTCAGAAACTGAGCCAAACATCTGCAATGTAAAGAGAATCCAGGCCAATGAAGCATCTGAAAACAGGAAGATGTTTCAACTGCACTGGAAAATGTGCAGAAGCTCGAGCTCGAGAGGCCGAGGATGAAAGACAGAGAGAGAGAGAAAGGTGAAACGTGTGGAGCTCCTGTTCAGGTGGATGAAGTGAGCTGTGTGACACTTCAGCCTGAGCACAGAGGAACACAGCTGCTGACTGATCGAGCTGTTCGATCAGTCAGACATTCAGTCCACAGACAATGTTATTAAAATAATAAGAATGTTTATCATCATATCATAATAAAATAAGGAGAAACGTGATTCTAGCATTAATGTTAAAGTCAAATCACACAGTGAAGAATAACAGTGTCCTGACTTTGGGGTTTTGGAAGGTTTCTATCTGCATGAGGTCATTTGGATCTCATGCAAGAACACACACACACACACACACACACACACGCGGGTTCATTCCTGGAAGGGTGTGTGTTGTTGTCCTGGTGTGTTTACTTCTCTAACAGTAGCCTCTGACTTCAGACCGCAGAGCGTTTGGCGAGCAGAGACTCTGACTAACACCGAGTTTAACTGTTCACAGATGAACTGAAGTTAAAGGGACATTCTGTGACTTTTCATCTGACAAGTTGTTTCATAAAACAACCACAATGCATCAGTGTCATCAGGTCTTTGTGAGCCCAGCAGCAGCAGCTAAGGTTTCAGGTTGTTTAACAGGCAGAGTGGGTCCGGCTCCGTCTATTTACTGGAACGCTCCACTCTCCCAGCCCCTGAATTCAATCAGTGCAGGTGCGTGTGCTGAGCACTGACTCAACCCTGTGTGTTTATGGCTCTAGTTTTTCTGCAGACAACCACAGTTTACAGCTGTGTGTGTGTGTGTGTGTGTGTGTGTGTGTACTTACTGTACACTTTATGTGTTTGTCCTCCTGCTGAAATTCACTGATGAGTGTTTGTTTGTTCACTGTGGGACAATCAGAGCTGCAGACTTCAGTTTTCGAAACCGCTCCTCGTAAAAGTCAGAGTGCCGTCGCTGTGGTGGAGCGCTCTCATTACACGTCTGAAGCTGAAACACAAGAATTCAAACTGATTCAGTCCAAATCAAACTCAGGTTCTCAAAAACGTGTTCTTTGCACAGTAAAACGAGATCAGCGACATGAACTGCACTTTATACTGTTCAACACAATAAGAACAGGTGTTTGTTCAGGTGACGTCGTGCGGCTCTGTGGATGTAAAGATCAGCAGGTTCACCGCTTTGATCCACACTGAAATATTACGGCTGGTGTGTGTGTGTGTGTAAATGAGTGGTAGGTGTTTGATGGATGAAGGCTCCAGCTCCTGCTGCCTTTTCCTTGATGCACATACATGTGTACATATGTGAAACTGTGTGTTTGTGTTTCTGTATGTGCTTTAACTATGTGTATGTTTCTGGGTGTGGTGTGTACAGACGTTTGCATGCAATATTTTGCCCGTGTGTGCGTGCGTGTGTGTGTGCGTGTGTGTGTGCGTGCGTGTGTGTGTGTGTGTGTGCATGCGTGCGTGTGTGTGTGTGCGTGTGTGTGTGTGTGTGCGTGTGTGTGTGTGTGTGTGTGTGCATGCGTGCGTGCGTGTGTGTGTGTGTGTGTGTGTGTGTGCGTGCGTGTGTGTGTGTGTGTGTGCATGCGTGCGTGTGTGTGTGTGCGTGTGTGTGTGTGCGTGTGTGTGTGTGCGTGTGTGTGTGTGTGTGTGTGTGCGTGTGTGTGTGTGTGCATGCGTGCGTGTGTGTGTGTGCGTGTGTGTGTGTGTGTGTGTGCGTGTGCGTGCGTGTGTGTGTGTGTGTGCGATCCACAGCAGAGCGTGCAGTCATCACCCACCGTGAGTCATCTCTGGTTGGAGCTAAAAAACAATCCAGGAATTTCCAGATCAGCTCGGTTTGGCTGTTTCTCTCTCAGAGTCTTTGTGTTTGTCTGTGGAACGAAGTGAAGTCGTGCTTCAGCTTTTCTGTGTGTTTATCAGGACTGAGCTGAGATCCAGCAGTTCTTGAGGAGGTTCTTAGACAGAGTCACACTTAGGTTCCAGCTGTCCTCTGGGAGGCTGTGGACATCACTGAGTGAATGAAGTGGCAGCACGGCCTGAAGCATCAGTAATGTTGCCATGGTTACCTGCACGTTAGTGGAGCAGAGGTTAAACTGCTGACCCGAGCTGTGGCTGAGGACGTGAACAGACAGCCGGCAGCCAATCAGAGACGAGCACTGTGGCTGGTTCCTGTGCAGTGACGGAGGAGCTGTGGATCCCGGCAGCAGCAGCGAAGACAAACGAAGAATAAACAGAGCTGACAGACGCTCTCAAACACAACATGGCTGCCAGTTTCAACACCACATAACAAACACTGTGTGTGTGTGTGTGTGTGTGTGAATCCCTGGTATCACATGTGTTTAGACTGCAGTGTCTCTGAGGTCCTCCCTCTGCGGGGTCTCCTCCCCTCTTCCTCCCACTTTCCTCCTCACCTTTCCTTCTCCTCCTCTTCTTTTCCTCTCCTCTTGTCTCCTTTCTTCTTCTCCTCCCCTAACTCCTTTCCTTTTCCTTGCTTTCCACTCCTTCTTTTAATTTCTTTTTTTGCTTTTCCTACAGTGTTTCCTGTTCAGCCATCTTAAATCTCAAACGTCTGATTGTCCTTGAATGCACCAACCAGGAAACTCTTGATAGAAACTCCAGGTTGATGCTTTCAGGTCCAAACAAACATCAGCATGAGTCAAATTGGACGCATCTGGTGAAAATCAGCAGGGTAATCCTCGGAGGTGTCAGCTGACCTACTGCTGTGATGTCATGCCGCCCGATGATGTCATCACACTGATTGGCGTTTTTATTTTTCTTCAGTTTCTTTAAATCACATTTCTACTCGTGCTGTCGGCGGGTGAAGCGAGGTGAAACGTCCCGTCTGACCCTTCAGCTGCACACACAAGCTGCAGCAATGCAGAGTAACTATAGCATGCAACACACACAGACACACAGACACAGACACAGACACAGACACACACACACACACACACACACACACACACACACACACACACACACACACTGATGGTCTCTGCAGAGCTTTATTTTGTTGTTTCCTGGTGGGAAAGTTTCCAGCTGCAGAAAGTTTCCAGCTCTTGTTGTTCGGGGGGATTCCTGCGGAGGATGGAAACTAAAACCTCGGTTTGTTTCCAGAGTGCGAGCTGCTCCGTCTGAGGGAGGAGAGGATCCTGCAGCTCATTCAGAACGCTCGGGGCAGGAGGAGGGAGCCGGAGCTGGAACTCTCCGTCCTCTGCACTTTCACGTTATCTGGTTGTAATTAGACTTTATGCATCAACTGATCTCCAGGGTTCTACTTCCTCTGTTGATTTTACATGCTGTGAGTCCACAGAGGGACAGACTCTGCTTCTCAGTGGACAGACTCTGCTTCTGGTCCCGACTCAGACCAAAAGACAGTCTAATTCAGATTCTGCATAAAATTCAGCTGCTTTAACACTGGACACACACAGAGTCAGGTCCAGTTAACAGCACTCAGACCAGTGTCAGTGGGCTGGTAGCTCTGTGCTTTATCTACCTGTACATGACCTTTGACCTTTAAAACTGTAAACAGTAATGGCTGGGGGTGGGGTGTGTGTGTGTGGGGGGGGGGCTGTACTCCCAGACTGACTATTATTATAAACAGAAGCAGAGGAGGAACTGCCAAAGTCCCACTCTGTGATGTCCAATCCATCTTCAACTGAACCCAAACAGATGGTTTCCACTTCAGAGAGGAGAGGACGCACACAGGGACAGACGGACAGACAGAAGGACACACACAGACAGAAACACTGAAGGACAGATACAGACAGACACACAGAAGGACAGACGGACAGACACAGACACGAGGACAGACAGACAGAAGGACAGATCGACAGAAGGACAGACAGACAGGAGGACAGACAGACAGAAGGACAGATCGACAGAAGGACAGACACAGACACACACACAAAAAAGAAAAAGAATGAAAAGACAAGAAAAAAGGATGAAGGAAGAGGAGAGAAAGAAGGAAAACGTACGAGTAACTAAAGTAACAAAAAAAGAAAAAGATGAAAACAAACAGATGGAAAGAGAGAAGAACGAGAGGAAGCAGAGGAAGAAAGACAGAAGAGTAATGAAGTGGACAGACAGAGAGCGGCAGTGAAAGTAAGAGATATGTAAACTACTCCAGTTGTATTTACATGACAGGTGCCCAGAGAGGACAAACAGAGCTTTGCTTTAATCCTTCACTTTATAAAGAGGACATGTGGACATCGTCAGCGTCCTGCAGGGGTCTCGCTTCATTTCTCATCTGACCTGAGACTCCAGGTCGGGTCAACACATAAAAATATTCTGAGATTAAACCGTCAGAGTTTTTACCGTGTGTTTGTTCAGAGCATGTGGACGATCCGAGCACTTCCTGTTCCCACAGCTTCATCAGCTCCTCATCATCACTTCCTCTGGAAAATAAGTCGTCGCTCACTTTATCCAGCATGATTTACGCCTCAGCGCGGAACCGCTGACGAAGAAGGACGAGTCCATCAGACTTCAGGTGAGACGGACAGCAGGAGCATGAAACCACATGTTGGACTGTTCCTTTAAAGCCTGTGAGAAAGAGAGAAGGAAGAAAACACAGAGTTATGAATGAGAGGGTGCGTGTGTGTGTGTGTGTGTGTGTGTGCGTGTGCGTGTGTGTGTACGCGCGCGTGTGTGTGTGCGTGTGCGTGCGTGCGTGTGCGTGCGTGTGTGTGTGTGTGTGTGTGTGTGTGTGTGTGTGTGTGTGTGTGTGTGTGTGTTCGTGTGTGTGTGTGCGTGTGTGTGTACGCGCGCGCGTGTGTGTGTAGACCCAGTAATGGAAGTGTATAGGTCCACTGGGAGAGCTGAGTCACTTTTCTCTCTGGCTGACCTGTCGGTGTGTTTCAGGTCTGGGAAACACATCGGAACTGACAGCCGCCACAGACAAAAGGCCTCATCCAGATCTCACACACACACACACACACACACACACACACACACACACACACACACACACACACACACACACACACTCTGCCAGAGGCTCTGTCTTTAGGAAGTGGCGTCAGAGAGAGAAAAAAAAAAGGATGAATGAGAAAATCTGAGAGAAAGCAAACAGAAAAAATGGAAAACATAAAGAAAGAAAGAAAGAAAGAACGAATGAAAGAAAGAAAGAAAGAAAGAAAGAAAGAAAGGGGCTTTGGAAAGGAAATGAAGGGTAAACGTGGGCAAACAGAGGAAGAGAAAAGGCTTTGAAAAGACGTAAAGACGGGTGAAAGAAGACAAACAGATTCCACCATCGAGTGAAAACGAGTTCAGCTGTGTGTGTGTGTGTGTGTGTGTGTGTGTGTGAGAAATCCTCCTTCATGGTTCACCTGTGTGGCCACGCCGTGTTTGTGTTGCCGCTGAACCGTGTTGTACCAACAGGTGTTCCTCTTATTTTGTCCA
>NC_054413.1:592362-599862 GCF_017976425.1 Toxotes jaculatrix
GAGTAGGCTTCAAAAATGGACGACTGCTCTCTGCAGCTCACTTTACTTCAGGACAGAGTGGCTGTGAGTCTGCTCTGTTGTCATGTTGCGTTGATGCTACACACACAGGCGGCCATGATGCCAGCTCCATCTCCCTGCTGTGAGATTTTAGGGTGCTGAGGCACAGGGACCAGTAACTCCCGGAGAATAAGCCTAACACACAGCTGGTTAGCTTTCAGTTAACATCACAGGAAGCTGTCGTCTCCATTTCTTTCACTTCCTGTTTGTCCAGAGCCACAAACAAACCTCCGTTACTCCATCAGCAGAGTTCAGATCGGAGGACTTCGGTCTGGACTCAGCTCAGACGTTTTAAATCCTATCAGACTAACCATCTCTCTCTCTGCCTTCGCTTCATCTCAGCAATGTGTTCTGGATTATTCTCATACCACAGATCTCAGTCGGACCCACCGCTCCGGTCCTCTGGTCCCTTCACTTCAGACGGCTGCAGAGAGGCTGGCCGGCACTGAAAGACTGACTCGACCACCTCAGTCAAGCTGCAAAGAAAATCTACAGTCGCCCTCTGACTCCTGATTCACTGTGAGTGACACACACTCACTTGTTTTCCTGTGAAATCAGTGGAAATCGCTGTAATGATTTCAGAGAGCAGCAGACGTTCAGCTTGGTTCTGGTCTGAATAACATCTTTGTGTCCTTGTTTCCGGTGTCTGCGCTCAGGCAGGGGTCTGCAGGTCCATGCAGGGTTCAGGTGAGGTAAATGTGAGGGCTTTCTACGGTTTCGGGCTTCAGGACCGTTGAAGACCTCCAGTGTAAACATGACCATACAATAGATGTGGGTGAGCCGAGGCCTCTGAATGCCACAGTTGTCACATGACGGGTCACGAAAGGTTTAATGAACCTCGATGGACGAGTCCGACACCAAACTACAGCTTTCTCATCTGTTCGTCTCCTGCAGTGAGCATCACACAGGTCACCTGATGTTTAATTTACAACTTTTACACAAACCGCTGTCCACAGTCAGACGTCCTCGCCCGGTTCATGTCCTGTCTCTGTGACTGTCTGTCCTCTCTCGTCTCTCTGTTGTTTCCTCTGAATGGTGTGAGGCCCAGTTTACCCAGAATGACCCTCTCCTTACATCCTCCCTCCTCCTCTGCTTCACTCGCTTTGCTCTCTGTGCTTTGTTTCGTGTGTGTTGTACTTCCTGGAGGTCAGTGTGCTTCAAACACTTCAGAGAGGTGGGGGCAGGAACGTCTCAGAGGTCCATGTGTCCTGCTCAGGTTTCATGTTTAACTCTATTATATGAAGCTAATTTGTGTCACACTCTGTATGTAGAGTTTTCACAGGCTGATGATGGATGACAGACATCATCTGTCCTCTGCAAAGTGCTCGTGTGGCCGCGGCCGAGGACGCACAAACGTCCTCGGCCGCGGCCACACGAGCGCTGCGGTTCAGCCTCGGGCCAGAGTTTAGATGGAAAGGTCTGAGTGGAAACAGCGTGTGAATCTGATTCCTGCTCGGTAACCTGACAGTGACGCAGCGAGTGGGGAGGACATGTGTCTCATTTTGTGTTGAGGACAAGCAGAAACGTGACCGTCCTCAGCGGGGACAGACCAATCCAGTCGGGGCTCACGGAGGTCACGACCTCGGCATTGTTCAGCGGAGGCACGCCGCTTCTGATCCTGAACGTTCGCTGTCAGAGTTCAGAGCGAGGGCAGGAGGGTCAGGGGGTCGGGGGGGTCAGGATGTAAAGACTGTAGGATTATAATTGGACTGAGTGTCACGGTCAATGCTCCGGATTGTTAGAGAGCAAGTGAGTTCAAAGACAGAAAAGAGAAAGAAACTGATTAAGAGAGAGAAAAGAAGGACATTAAAGAGAGGCTGTGATTGGTGGATTTCTTTACCTCGTGTGAACCAGCTGAACCTGAACCATCAGGATCAGCTGACGGATGGAAAGAAAGGAAACCTGAATTATTTTCAAACCCTGCTTCATTCTGCTTTCATGGTTAACATGAAGAAGAAATTCACGGAAGAGGCGGCCGACCCACTTCCATCCCCGGAGGCTGAGGCTTCAGTGGACTGTTACTGATGCAGCCGTGAACGCAGGACGTAGGACGCAGGACGCAGGCTGTCCTAGCTGCTTAAGGTGGAACTGATTTTTAACTGATTGACTGATTATTGTCGTCACAGTTACACAAAGTGAAACCTTCACAAAACCCGTTTTATCTGAACAACAGTCCAAACACTGAAGTGTCGACGAATCATTTCAGCTCATTTCATGTACGATTGTGTAGTTTAATATATGATAAAGCATCATGTTTTTGGCTCCTATGTTCTGTATGTATTAATTATGTATTAATTAGTAACAAGATGAATGCAGAGGAATAAAGGGAACAGTTTTTATCCTGAGTGTTCACAATCATCTCAAACCTGCAGAGACTGAGCTGCAGAGGAAAGAAGGTCGACGGCGACGCTGCTCCCGCGGGACGATCGTGTTGCTGTGAGTCTGCTGGACGTGCAGGACGGCAGCTGCTCGGCGACACGTCCGTCTCTGCTGCTGAGCCGACAGATGGGGTGTTTTCAGCCTACTCTGCTGCTGGTGAGCAACAAGAACATCAAGTACAGCAGGTGAAGCTCGTTTCATCGTTTACTAATGGTAAGAAAAGAGATGAGAGAAGAAATAAATAAATAAACACGTGGAGAAACAACATCAATGATGTGAAAGTTAATGTCAAACAAAGACAGTGAAGAGACAGAGTCAGATGGAGGAAAATCTGATGGGTGGGGTCTTAATGAGAGTCATTACAGCTGAGAACAGGAACAGTGAGTCACCTTCAGACTCTGAACACCACGAGCTCCAGCAGCAAACAGCTGGAGACACTTTGTTCTGCCTCTGGACCGTTTTAAACACAGAGACACAGGATCGATGTCAGAAATGATCCGACCTGCGTCTGAACAGTTCACGTCTCAGCCACACGGAGAAATACTAAAACCTCTCTGCCGCTGTTTAATGCTCTCACGTTAAATCACTGAGGATCCACACCAGGACATCAGTGTTTCACTCAGCTCAGAGATTATTACAAACTGAAACGTGTTTATGATGCTAACATGAGACAGACACTTCAGTGCGTCCGCACGGATCAGACTTTAATCTCAGGACATGTTGACAGAACTTTTCTTTCCTGCTGCAGTGCAGTTTGATGACAGTTCACTTTAAAAAATCTGTTTTCCTGTTATTGACCCAAACGGCTGAAGTCCATCGCCTCCTCGTCTCTGACATCTGAAGCACCGAGGCTGTAAAAAGTGTTTTCATGCTGCTTCATAAAACACGGATGTGTTTTCACTTGGACTCATCAATCATCAGAGGACAGTCGAAGACGTCGTCGTCAGTTCTCATGTTGAAACTGAAGCAGTTTGTGGAGCATCAGACTTTTATTTTAGCAGCTGGAAGCTGCTGAGCTGTTTCACAGCCCGACGCACAAAGCTGCTGTTTCTGTGTGGAAACAGGTGGGTTAGCCATACACCTCCTCTCCTACTCCTCCTCTGTTCTATCCTCTCCTCTCCTCCTCCTGTTTCATCCTCTCCTCCTCTGTTCTATCCTCTCCTCCTCTGTTTCATCCTCTCCTCTCCTCCTCTGTTTTCTCCTCTCCTCCTCCTGTTTTCTCCTCTCCTCCTCTGTTCTATCCTCTCCTCCTCCTCCTCTGTTTCATCCTCTCCTCTCCTCCTCTGTTTTCTCCTCTCCTCCTCCTCCTCTGTTTTCTCCTCTCTTCCTGTTTTCTCCTCTCCTCCTGTTTTCTCCTCTCCTCCTCCTCCTCCTCAGACAGGTGAGTCCTGGCTGTGTATGTTGAATAAAGCTTGTGAGGGTCACACCTGGTTGCCATGACGCTGCTGCGTGGTGTGAGTGACGTGCTGCAGCTGGATTGCTGGTTAAAGTGCAGCTCGGTAAAACCTGAGGATCAGAGCTCGGCGTCTCTGTTGAATCCATCTCGTTCTCGTTTCCTCTGCGGAACAAGAGGAAGAGGAAAAAAGACGGCGCTGCCATGGCAACCGAGAGTACACATCCTGTCCAGGCAACAGGTGTGTGTATGTGTGTGTGTGCACACGCACTAATCAGACAGGGTGAAGCCTGTCTTCTTATTGGCTACCAGCATGCAGAGCAGTGCATCGTGGGTCGCGGCTGCTTTAATGTCAAATCCAGCTGCTGCAGCTGCACAACACCTCCCCCCTCCCCTCTCTCTCTCTCTCCCTCTCTCCATCCGGCCCACATCAGGAAGTGGTTTCCAAAGAAACTCCCGCTGGACGTCATATGAGGGAGTCCCGAGCCCCGAGCGTGTGTGTCTCTGCATCTGTGTTCTCTGCATGTGTGTCTGTGTGTGTATAAAGTTGTGTTGTGTCATAAACACCTCACACACTCTGCAGCTGAACCTGAACACGTCGCTGTCACACTGATCTGATCTGACCCCGCCCCCTGCATCAGTGCAGCAGAGTCAGATACACTGCAGGTAAAAATCCTACTTCAGTAAAAGTACACAGGTGTTATCAGAGCATGAGCAGTAACTGTCTCCTCTGGTTCCATGTTCTCCACATTTCGTTCTAACGTTTCACGTTTGTGAGTCTGAGCAGATTTACAGGTGAACACAGGTGAACACGCTGCAGCTACACTGCGGATAATATGACCCTTCAAAATAAAAGAATCGTGTATATCCACTGATGTGGAGTCAGACTGTGACCTCAGTGTCAGTGTTACCAAACCTTATATTAGTCCCTGTCTCTCTCATATAACTGTGTCTGTGTTCAACATTAGGCTGGACCGAAAGGCTTTCGCTTCCTGTACACACACACACACACACACACACACACGCACGCACACACACACACACACACAGACACACACACGCACGCACACACACACACACACACACACACACACACACACACACACACACACACACAGACAGACACACACACAGACACACACACACACACACACACACACACACGCACGCACGCACGCACACACACAGACACACACACACACACACACACACACACACACACACACACACAGACACACACACACACACACACACACACACACACACGCACGCACGCACGCACACACACACACACACACACACACACACACACACACACACACAGACACACAGACACACCAGATGTCGGGGAATAAGGGACACTTAAAGAGCTGGTGAGTTACGTACATCCGAATTTCTCTCACACACACTGAGTTCAACACAGAGGCAGCCAACTGGGCGGCTGAGCACAAGGAGAACTGGGAGGGGGAGGGGGAGGGGGAGGGGGGGTGAAACTCCTCGCCCATAAAGACTCAGCAGCGTCTGTGCGGAGCGTCCTGTCGTCCTCGTCTGTGAAACATGACACAAACAGAAACAAACATCTGAGGAACGAAGCTCTTACTAACTCTGTATGGGACTGCATGAGGCCAAAAGTATGTGGACAGCTTGGCTGGTTGTGGGACTCCTGGACGATTTTTAAAAATGGGCACGTTTCCACCAAACTCCACTCACGTTTCCTCAAACTGAAATTTGTCATGTATTTTACTTAATAGTTGAACATTTCCATGGTTTAGGTCAGATTAGGTTTCCCTAATAAAAAGGTGCTTACTGTGGGAGTCGATCCCACGCCGACCGTCGGTTTGAACCGGGGCGCGAACGAAGGCCGACCTCCTGCTACGAGCTTGGTGACTCTGTAACACTGCGCCCTGCTTTGCTCCCGACAGGCTGCAGACATAACACACACGACCGCCACACATTAATGTACACACTGTTCTACAGCAGGCGTTTCAACAAATGCTTCCTTTAGAGAAGTCTGGTTCTTGTTTGTGCTTTAGGTTTTTGTGGGTTTTTTGTTTGTGTGTTTTGAAGTTTTTCTTTCTTCTCCTTTGATATAATTATACTTGTGGGCGTCCGTCATGTTGCTTATTCATGAATTGTCCCTGCTGGGAGACAGCTGAGGGGCCAGTGCCCTCCATCCACGCTGCCGATCGGATGGTCGGATCGCTTCAGGCGAATTTGAAAATAGAGAAGACACGACATGAGGACGATCAGACCGAAGGAAGATTCTTCAGTGTGATTCTCCTCCTCTCAAGTGAGTTTAATATTCCTCCCGTCACAAACTGTACGAAAGCCTGGCAGATGGAAATGTTCTTGCTTTCCTCTGGTAGCTGTAACATGGAGCCTGACAGTCCTGGATCAGGGCTCTTCGGCCTCTGGGCTCAGATTTGTAACAGTGTTTTCACACTCGGGTCGACTGCAGAGGAACATCCTTTGAAACTATGGTTCTTGTGTGAAACACGAAGCTGCAGATGTTTATGTGAGCACAGGTTTCTGTTCCCCTCAGAGCTGCTGTTTGATTTCATGTCATGACGTTCTGTGAGAGGTATCACTCCTCTCAGAAAAACCACATCTGATCCTGGAGCACAGTTGTTGGCTTTCGGACGCTGAGGCTACAGTAAGTCCCCGGTTTGTGATGAATCACACCTGAGCCTCCCCCTCTCCTCCCTTCCTCCCCCTAAACTCAAATAAACATGTCAGTCTGCATCTCCCCCGATGACTCTGTCGCAGTCCAGATGCGTCACATTTCCTTGAATTCAGTAAACATCACGTTCATTCGATTTATCCACTTTCTACCAGAGGATTTCGTCCTAATTAATCAAACTGTCAACCTGCCTCTCCTACAAAATCAATGGCAGGCTCAGCGTCTCCTACAGTTTCCAACCTGCTGGGAGTTTTTCTCAAGTGTCTCCGTGCTTTGAGCGATGATCGGGGATTATTAACGTCAGAAACACGGCGCCGCCAAAGCTTTCCCGCTCGCGTCCCAGGATGAGGTCGCTCACTCGACATCCAAAAACTTTACACCTGAAGAGACAGTGTGAGAGAAGAGTTCAAAGCTGCGCTGATCAATGTTTTTATATCAATAACGGATCAAGAATTTATACATTAAATATATTTCTATAAAGTTTTATTAAAAGCAGCTGTTCATAAAAACAGATTAGTGCAGTGAACAATCATTAGTCTGAGTCAGGTGTTTGGATAGATCAACGAACACTGTCAGATTATTCTCACTCACCCTGTTTATTCACCTGCATCTGTGCAGAGACTGATAACTACTATAGGAAACTTCACACCTGGTGCCGTGGTGTGTGTGTGTGTGTGTGTGTGTGTGTGTGTGTGTGTGTGTGTGTGTGTCAAAATGTGTTTGTTCTTCATCAGTGAGTTTAAATTCTTTTTTCATTCACAGTGTTCAGAAAGAGTTCGTCCCCTCAGCTGTGTCTCTGATGTCGAGGACTCCCTCCGTCTTCGTTTTCCTCTCGCTCTCTCACACTCCACCAATCAGGACACTTCATTCTGGGCCACCGCCCCCGACTCCAGCAGCGTTTTAATGATGTCATCACTGTAGGACAAGGTTTCCCGCAGCACCTGCACCGTGTGCTGACCAATCAGAGGAGGGGGCGTCGGCCCTCCAGGGG
>NC_054413.1:607362-687362 GCF_017976425.1 Toxotes jaculatrix
TGTGTGTGTGTGTGTGTGCGACTGGAAAAAAACAGCTTGGCACACGGGCAGACATATGTCTTACTTTATACTGGCTCAGATGCACACACACACACACACAGTGTACAGCATCTGTGTGTGTGTTTCTATATGTGCTGGCATGTTTGCGGTGTGTGTGTGTGTATTTGTGTAACTCTCATGTCTCCCAGCTGTTCGCCTCTCTGCCTCACTCTGACTGTTTCTTTCAACCTGAAGCTTCTTTTCTTCTTCACATCGTCTCATTTTTCTGACTCTGTCTCTGAACTCCTCCACCTTCTGTCTCCATCTTTCATTAAACATCAGCCCTGTAGCAGAACATCTGTGCAGAGGCAGAGCTCTCACCATCACCTGCAGGCTCCAGAGCCACTTCCTGTTTCTCTCATTTCTATTTCCTGTTCAATATTTGAGTTTTGAAGCCACAACAGAATCCTGGGAAGTGGTGGCTCTGTACACACACACACACAGACACACACACAGACACAGACACACACACAGACACACACACACACACACACACACACACAGACACACACACAGACACACACACACAGACACACACACACACACAGACACACACACAGACACACACACACACACACACACACACACACACACACACACAGACACACACACACACACAGACACACACACACACACAGACACACACACAGACACACACACACACACACACACACACACACACACACACACAGACACACACACACACACACACACAGACACACACACAGACACACACACACACACACCCAGACACACACACACACACACAGACACAGACACACACAGACACAGACACACACACCTCCAGGGGGAAGCTTTAATAAGAGCCAAACTCTGATCGATGGCTTTAATTTAAACATCAAACATGACACAGTGCACAGGAAGTCACCCAGTGCTAAACCAATTACAGTGTGTGTGTGTGACTGCATGTACCTGTGCGCAGTGTCAGTGTGTGTGTCACATACATGCACGCAGCACAGAAAACACATTTCAGGTCTCAGACTCTTCTACACTGAGGCTCATAAACACCCACCTCGCGCTGCATCACAGATCTGATCAGAGACCAGTCGTCAGCAGGACATTTTGATTTTGGATCGATCACTTTGTATCTGCGATGCACAGTGTGTTTCACAGGAAGCAGCAGGAAGAAGCCGGAAGAGGCAGGAAGAAGCAGGAAGCAGCAGGAAGAAGCAGGAAGCAGCAGGAAGAGGCAGGAAGCAGCAGGAAGCAGCAGGAAGAAGCAGGAAGAGGCAGGAAGCAGCAGGAAGAAGCAGGAAGAAGCAGGAAGCAGCAGGAAGAAGCAGGAAGAGGCAGGAAGCGGCAGGAAGAAGCAGGAAGAGGCAGGAAGAAGCAGGAAGAAGCAGGAAGAAGCAGGAAGAGGCAGGAAGCGGCAGGAAGAGGCAGGAAGCGGCAGGAAGAGGCAGGAAGAGGCAGGAAGAAGCAGGAAGAAGCAGGAAGAGGCAGGAAGCGGCAGGAAGAGGCAGGAAGAGGCAGGAAGAGGCAGGAAGCAGCAGGAAGAAGCAGGAAGAGGCAGGAAGCGGCAGGAAGAGGCAGGAAGAGGCAGGAAGAAGCAGGAAGAAGCAGGAAGCAGCAGGAAGAATTAGGAAGAGGCAGGAAGAGGCAGGAAGCAGCAGGAAGAGGCAGGAAGCAGCAGGAAGAGGCAGGAAGCAGCAGGAAGAAGCAGGAAGAGGCAGGAAGCGGCAGGAAGAAGCAGGAAGCAGCAGGAAGAGGCAGGAAGCAGCAGGAAGAGGCAGGAAGCAGCAGGAAGAAGCAGGAAGAGGCAGGAAGCGGCAGGAAGCAGCAGGAAGAGGCAGGAAGCGGCAGGAAGAGGCAGGAAGAGGCAGGAAGCGGCAGGAAGAGGCAGGAAGAGGCAGGAAGAAGCAGGAAGCGGCAGGAAGCGGCAGGAAGAGGCAGGAAGAGGCAGGAAGAGGCAGGAAGCGGCAGGAAGAAGCAGGAAGAGGCAGGAAGCGGCAGGAAGCGGCAGGAAGAGGCAGGAAGCGGCAGGAAGAGGCAGGAAGAGGCAGGAAGAAGCAGGAAGAGGCAGGAAGAGGCAGGAAGAAGCAGGAAGAAGCAGGAAGCAGCAGGAAGTGGGTGCTTCATGAACACAAAGCTCAGGACATGTTGGTTCCACCTCCTAACAGTCTGATATACAGTGTGTGTGTGTGTGTGGGGGGGGGGGGGGGGTGCGTTTGATGTGTCTGTCTCTGTGAATGCGTGCATACAAGTGTAACAGTATGATTGCATGCATGTGTGTGTGTGTAATACTATCTGCTTGTTATGCAGGGTATCATTACAGCCATATGGTCATCACACACACACACACACACACACACACACACACACACACACACACACACACACACACACAACTAACGTCAAACACACTGTTGTTTTGTTTTCCAGTTATTTTACAAACAATAAAACAGAAAAAGAATAAAAGTGTCAAACAGTGAGAAATAAAACAGCGAAGAAGAAACAGCTGAGAGACCAGCTTCACCAGCTTCACCAGCTTCATCAGCTTCACCAGCTTCACCAGCTTCACCAGCTTCACCAGCTTCATCAGCTTCATCAGCTTCACCAGCTTCATCAGCTTCACCAGCTTCACCAGCTTCACCAGCTTGTGTGCGAGTCTGTGTGTGTGTCTGTGTGTGTGTGTTGTGTATTCTGCCAGCGGTGGTGGAAAAGCCAGAAAACCCCAGAAACAGAGCGAGTGTGTGTTGGCAGTTACCAGACCTGATCAGAAGACACACACACACCGATCACTGAGCAGATATGTGGTTTTCAGCCACGCGCCTCCTCTTCCTCCTCCTCCTCCTCCTTTTCCTCCTCTTCCTCCTTTTCCTCCTCCTCTTCCTCCTCTTCCTCCTTTTCCTCCTCCTCCTCCTCCTCCTCCTCCTCTTTCGGTTCAGTCTCTCCTGTTTCTGACTCACAATCTGAACTGTGAGCAGAAGAAATTGATTATGTGTCAGAAAAGTGTTTGAGTTCGGTCAATCATCACCAGCGACCTTCATCCGTCATCCCTCCATCCACTCCTCCATCACAGAGGCCGACTCAGATGATGACTTATTCACCTTCTCTCCTCTTCCAACTCTTTTTACACCTCCTCTCACTAACATCACTCTTTTCCTCTTTCCTCTTTATAACCACCCCCTCCCCCTCCCCCCTGCCCCTCCCCCAGAGTCTTTGAAGTTAGCAGTGGCAGTCCATTAAATCGACTAACCAGCACCCATGGGAGCCATCCAGGCCCGATGTTACATCATGTTACAGCAACATCAAGGAGAGGAGGACGGAGTGTGCAGCAGGATGTATGTAGAGAGAGTGTGTGTGTGAGTGTGTGTGTGAGTGTGTGTGTGTGTGTGTGTGTGAGTGTGTGTGAGTGTGTGCGTGTGAGTGTGTGTGTGTGAGTGTGTGTGAGTGTGCGTGTGAGTGTGCGTGTGTGTGTGTGTGTGTGTGAGTGTGAGTGTGTGTGAGTGTGTGTGTGTGTGTGTGTGCGAGTGTGTGTGTGTGTGTGAAGATCTGAGGTTGCCTGAACCTGCTGCTCTCTGTTTGACCTCAACAATCAAAGCAGCTTCTGAATATCGCAGCGTTTTCATTCCTGTGAAGTGTCAGAGCCCGTTTCTTCCTCCGTGCACGAGATAAGACTTTGAGATGTGTTTCATAAGGACGCGGCCTGATTTAAAGGCCCCGGGGGGGTTCGGTTTTTCATGATTTCAGCTCATGACATGAATAATGCTCTTCATCACGTTCTGTAAATGAGTGTTTCAGCTGAAGAAATATTTATTCCTCACTTTGAAGAGTAACGCAGTGATGTGTCACACCGGAGGAGTCATGACTTCCTGTTCACATCCGAAAATAAGCTCAGAGATTCATGTATCACATCCTTTTACGTGACGTCGGCCACGCACGGCCGAGCTCAGGCAGAGAATTCACAGGTTGCACCGAACAGCTCCACGGCGACACCACAGCTGACACGCAGCTCGTCATAAATACAACACACATGACGGGATGTGCCGGAACCTTCTCTCTTTGGCACAAAAGGAGGAAGTCTGGAAGTTAGTCCTCACCTCGACTCATCACTGTGAAAACAGAAATCGAATCTCACACAGATTCAGATTCAGTCGCAGTCTGTGGCTTCACAGAACAAACCATGACTCTGCATATCTGTAACAGAGGAAACTGTCAGTCACCCAGTTTTATAAAACTCTGACCCTGTTCCACGAAGGAGATGTAGCATGGATTACTCCATCCACAGCAATCAATGCATCAATCAGTCAATCCATCAGTGTCAATCATCAGTAACATGAACAGTTTAATAATTATCCAGTTAGAAACTGAGCTCAGCAGTTACATTACGTTACACAAAGCTTCCAGCTGCACACATTTTTAAAAATACTTTTACTTAAACTTTTTATATAGTTTGCAATCACTTGGTTTAGTTTTTTTCGTGTTGTCCAATAAACAGCCGACAATTGATGACATGACAAAAAAAAAAAAACCATCTACCTTTAGCTTTCCACACCTCCACGACACATGTTGTGTGTTTCCAGGCTGCTGCTGCATCTAAACAACATCCATCCTCTCTGGGTTTTACGTACAAGAGAATCTCCTGTTTGTAATTTGGGTTTTTTGTTTCTCAACAGTTTCACCACAGACTCATTTTAAACTGGACCCACCTGTGGATTTGCATGGCGGGCAGCGAGCGCAGTCTAAGTTTACATCTGGAGCATTGAAAACAAGCTGAAGGGAGACACGGATATGGTTTCTGTGAATGGCTGTGGACGGAGGGTACGGCCACACTCGCGTCGGATTTTCCTCAGAGTGTAATTTGTCAGAGGAATTTCAAAAACCAAAACGGCAAAAGGTTTCCTCATGAGTCAGCTGAGGCAGGACGAGATCCATCTGAGCTCAGAGGATCCAAATAAAGAAGCAGAGTTTTAACTTCCTACCACATCGATCACCTGGTACACCTGGGTCAGGGTCGTCTGTGTGAGTTCCGCCCACCGTCAGCTCTGCTTCCACCTGCAGCATCTCTCTCAGGAAACAAGCATCATGCAGGTGTCTGTCCACCTGCCAGCCAAGTCGTATCCCCTCCTCCTCTGCGTCATTTCTATGAATGACTGCAGCGGTGCAGTTAAACCAGTAAGATCATATGAAATGCATCAAATGCTGATCGGATCACAAAACTCATTACAACACACCCTGAGGGGAAGATGAACGGCTGAACCAAACATCACGACCATCCATCCAAAAACCAGGAATGCACCAGCTGGTGGCGCCAGAGGAAAAGTCAGAGGATTCCTAACTTCAGCGTGATTCATCCTGTGGAACCCATGAATGCGTGTGCAGGTCTTACTGTGATCCATCTGATAGCTGTTAAGATATTTTATTTTGGATCAGAGCGGCGCACCAACACACAGACCAGCAGACATTACTGTCCATGTGTCCAAAGCACCACAAGACTGAATGAATGTGTTGAAGAGGAAATAGCACAAATAAATTCCTCCCAAAACAAAAAGGTCTTTGGATTTGTAAAACACACACACACACACGCACACACGCACGCACACACACACACGCACGCACGCACGCACACACACATCTGTGTGTTGTTGTGAATTTGAGTCTGTATGCAGTGGAAACTTCGGCATGTGGGATGTGTGTGTTTTGGATCGGAGAATCGTCCATATGGAGGAAAACTGGGGGAAGATTAACAGTGTGTTTGTGTGTAATCATACATGTGTTAGTGTGTGCGTGCGTATCACTGTATGTGTGTTAGTGTGTTTGAGCAGCTGTGTTCCAGGTGTGCAGCAGGACAGTAACCTCCTGTCAGCAGGGAGCTGTTCAGGAGCAGCAGACACTGCGAACTCCCACTGATGAAAACAGCCAAATATGATTTCACAGCGCCGGAGCTCCGAGAGCCTGAGAGAAGGTGACGCTGACAGGTTCAACATGGCTGCTGAGACGAGACCTGAGGACTGACGGAGACAAATGAGTCTCACATCTCATCGGAGGGTAACTGACTCACTGACTGCTGCCACAATTATGTCTGTTGGCCAGTTACAGCCAGATGAGCCGCATGAGGCTTGTGAGCAACAACTGATCACTAGTTAATCAACACACACACACACACACACACACACACACACACACACAGATCTGATTGGCTCAGCTCATGACCTCAGTTCACCTGCTGACCAATCACAGCTCTGTGTCGATTCATTTTCACTCAACAAAGAAGAAATTTTAGTTTGTATGACGGAAAAAAATCTTTTGAAAAATAAAATTTAGAAAAGGAAGAGGAGGAATGAGGAGATAAGGAAAAGAAAACAAGGAGAGAGGATGCAAGGAGAGGAGAGAGGAGGCGAGGAAAAGTTGCAGCTGAGTTGTTTTTATGAATCAAAGTCAAAGCAGTAAAAGTTTACTACAGCAGAAACTGAGTGAAGGAGCAGTTTGTTTGTTTGTCTGTTTGTTTGTTTGTTTTCTGCTGTGTCGCTGACGTGCTCGTAGCAGCTCTGTCTTTGTTCACAGTGGTTTGAATCTGATGAACAGCGCTGCGGTCCGTCCATCTCAGCCCACTGAGGGACAGATGTGGCTTCAGCAGACCTGGGGTCTGAGGGACACGTCTGTCCTCTCTGCGTCTGCTCTTTGCTTTCAGCTCTCAGCTCAGATACATTTTGGTATTTTAGCTCATTAGCTGCTGCCTTTATCCAGAGTTACATAAAACACGTTTCAGCTCCTGAAAATGTCCAAAAATAACATCTGAAATACCAGCGGCCGTCCACATTCTTCTCCCTCTCTTCGTCCCTGCTTTTGTTTGACACTCTGTCCATTTCTGATTATCATCCCTCTGTTTATCTCTCCTTCTCTCCGAGTGTCACCGTTTAATTGGACGCCCCTCCTCCTCCTCCTCTTCCTCCGTCCCCATGGGAAAGTATGCAGACACATTTTGATTTGATTATGGCTCACAAACCAAACTATGCTCCGTCACATACCAGCTCCAACAAACAGACCATCTGAGGAAACGGCAGAGCAAGGCACCGAGCACGGCCGGGGGTTTGATTCCCTCCACAGTCACAGACGCTCTGTTTCACCTTCACTCCAAGTTTTTTTTCCCAGGTTTCATTCGACTTTGTTCAGTCGATGGTTTTCAGATGTCTCTGACTCAACAGGTCGAGCTCCTGTTGCCAAATGAGACAGTTTAGGAAACAATGCATTTCACTTGACTGTCTCCGTCCCTCTGTCCTCCTCTGGCAGCAGCAGTGGTGCACAGACGCCCTCTGAAGGCAGCCACGTGTCACTGCGTCAAACTCAAACACCGTCTTCTGGTGTTTGTTCTGCCTCAAAGACAAAGATGGATTCAGGAACAGCCAGCTGTTAGCTTAGCTTAGCACAAACCCTGCTGCATTCTGGGGGAGGGCTGTCTGCCGAGCTATTTCTTGGCCGAGAGCAGTGACATCTGGATGTACTGTCGTCACAGTGACGCTGCAGACAACAAGACGAGGTTACAAAAGTGTTGTTTTCACACACTGAAAGATCAAAAACCTCATGAATAAATGGAATAAATCAGAATCAGGTGATGGGATGTGGACACAGCGACGTCTCTGAGTTTAACAGGCTCTGTTTGTCTGTCTCATGTTTTACTCGGGCAGCAACTGCAACCTGAAGCATCGTATTACGCTGTGAGCCGATTTTCCTCATGTATGAGAAGATCAGACTCCAGGAGGCAGAGACGTAAAGAACATCAGCAGCAGCTTCTCCCGTCCTCCCCCTTCTTCTTCTTCTTCTGGTGACCTCAGTTGGACCTCAGGTCTGTCACGCCGAGCAGCTCGCATGTTTCCTTCATGTGGTTTCTTAAATGAGCTCCCATCCTGCATCACAACAATAGCTTCCAAATGCTTTGATTTTGACCGTGAAGGTTTAGAAACGAGAGGAAAACTCTTCACTGCAGCTTCTGTCCTTCAACAGAGGGTCCAATAAGAGCAGGGGGGACCTGTGCCTTGCTCAAGAGCACCGTCAAGTGCTGTTAGAGGACAAAGGGAGGATTCAGGGGGGAGGGAGAAGAGCCTGTGGCTGCCTCACACCCCAAAGCTCGGTCTGAGCTCCTCCTGTCCTCAGGTCACAGGTGAGGCTTCCTCCTGATGATGATGCTGCTCAGTGGAACAGTTTCAGAATGGTTATCTGTCAGCTCCAGATTCAGAGAACCTAACATTGGCCGATAATTCCTACTGACAGTTCTCTGCTAACGAGTCAATTAAAGCCAAATGAGTTCAGGAAGTTCTGACACTTTACAAGCAGAGCGGGGCGTCCAAACTTTTGCACACACGACAAATTTTTACGCTGCTGGAGTAAAAAGTGTGTTAACATGTGAAGAGAGGCTGTTTTTAAATGTGGTTTCACCTCCTGCATCTCCACATCAAACTGCCCGACACAAGAACAGCAGCGAGAATATCTGAATGAAGAAGGAAGAAAAAACACAAGTTCAGAAAAAAGAGAAAGGAGAGAGGAGAGAGGAGGGAGGAGGGAGGAGGGAGGAAGGAGGACGGAGGACAGAGGAGAGAGGAGAGAGGAGAGAGGAGAGAGGAGAGAGGAGAGAGGACATCCCCCTCAGTGACTCACTGGAAAACAATGTGTGTGTTACACTGGACACGAACACAACGGAAAGAAACACAGTCAGAGACAGGTCAACAAACACACACTCACACGTCAATGAAACAAAGAGCTTTTCATGTTTCTGTGTTTAGGTGAAGAGAAAAGACGAAATGAGGAGAAGAGGAGAAAAAGAAGGAGGTGAGCAGGTGAGGAGGAGGAGGAGGAGGAGGAGGAGAGGAAAACAGGAAGACTCTCCCTCTCTCTGATTACAAATAAAAAAGGAATCACAACAACAAACGAGACTCTTCATATCTGTGTGAATCATCCTGCTGTGTCCCTGAATGACCTCAGTGTGTGTCTGTGTGTGTGAGTGAGACACCTGGGAGACATTTGGACACAATGACAAACATCTGCTTCACACACACACACACGCACACACACTCCTACAGGAGAAGGAGTGAATCTACAGGAGGAATCTCGTCTGTATGAAAGTGACGGAGGGGCTGGACAAAATAACAGGATCCGTAGACCTGAGCCCACAGGTGTCAGCACAGGTGAGTGAAAACAGCGTGCTGTGTGTGAACCGACCTTTGACCCTGGACTCAGTGATGACAGTTGGATTTGTTTCGTCCTCTGATCGGTGTGTTTCCACCTCGAGGCTCAGACGCTTCGTTACAGTTTTTAGACTGAGTGTGAACTCAGTTTTTATCTTCCTGTGTCACATTACAGCCGCTCTGAAAAAGAGCTGTGGCTTTATTTTAATAATCAGACGAGTGACTGTGAGGATCAACATGAGGATGTTGACTCATGGACGTGATGGTTATCTTTGGACGGACACAGAGAAGACGGAGTCCTGGTTGTTTTGGCTGCTTTCTCACAGACTCAGGTTCTGTGAAACCAGGTTTTTCTTCCAAGAAAGATTTTGTTTCTCATTTAAGCAAATTTTTTTAATAATAAACAAACTCTTCCCACACACACTTCTTTCTCTCCTCCTCTCTTTCAATATCTCCTTCTTCTAAGTGTTTCCCAAATATTTTCCACAGAGCGTTGATGGTAGTTTCTATCTGATGTGGATCAGCACAGGTCCAGATGTGTGACAGCAGGTCAACAGAGGACTGAACAGGGTGTCTCCACAGTTTGGACAAGAACTTCAAGACTCCTTAGACTTTGCTCTTCACAGGTTCCTGAAAACCAACACGGTCCACAAAGATCAACAGGAGAACACATCTGCTTCATATGTGACCGACAATACAAACGATGAGTTAACACTGTGTCTAACTGATACAGATCCTGTGAGGTCCAAACTGGACCACGTCTGTCTCACAGTGTCCCACAGTGAGAACAAACTGTGTGGAGTTAACACAGTCAGCCTCTGTGACTGGCTGTCTGTCTAAATTCTCCTCCAGAACCATCATATCTGTTCCAGCTCTAAACGTCCTCCACCTCCGTCTCTCCGTCACATCGTCCGTCACTACATGTTTTCATATTTACTAAGTTTCTCATACTTCATAGCGTACCTGGATTTCATCAAACCCACCTCTCACACTTTCCCAGATGTCCCAGAGCTGCTTTCCACTGACCGCTGAGCTTTTCCAGCTGATTATTTCCGTACATTACCCTGCCCCAGCTCCATCGCTTCCTCCTCCCACTCTGATTACTGTCAACAAAAAAAGCCACTTCTTTCTTTTCCACGCAGTCATTCAGAGGTCACGGCAAAATACCGGCCATCTGACCCCCTAACTCCCGCGGTCCGGTCTAATAAATGTTGTTCACTATCCTCGTGGATCAGACAAACACCAGACGTGTTCTCATGGAGGATGAGGTCAACACGTCTCTGACACCAAGTCAAAGTTACTTAGGGACAAATATTTCCCTCAGAGGGAGGACGGGAACTAATTGGAGCCCTGACTGACAGGAACATCAATACTTTATTTGTCCTGTTTGAAACAGAAAGGACACGGATGGAGCATGTGTCTGAAACACAGCAGCAGCATAACCAACATACAACAGCACGCAAATGTTTACGGCACGAAAAAGGGACGACGCTTTATCAGTCCGATTCAAACAAAGAGAAGATCCTAACATCAGACCAGGATCTGCTGTGACCCCCCCTCTGCCTGTAGACCAGCATCAGTCCACCTGCACACAGGTTCTCAGGTACCTGTCAGACAGCTCACACAGTGTGACGCGCTCCTGCTACTTCTTCTACTGCAGCTTTCCAACGTGCCTGATTAGATTTGGCTGCAGCGCCCACTACAGTGTCAGAGAGCAATGACAACTCCTGCATGGATGAAAGTAAGAGGACAGACCTGGACATGGACATGGACCTGGACATGGACCTGGACATGGACCTGGTCTCTCTGAGGGAAGCAAACACACAGTTCATGGAGACCAATCAGTGATTCCCCCTGCAGGAAGCATCACTGAGCACTTTAACATGGAGGCAGCACATTAACTCAGGCCTACCCAGTGATTAGCAGCAGCAGACTGGCTGTACTGGTCTTCTCCCAGTTTGAACATGTGGCTGTGCATGAAGCAGGGCTGCACTCCGTCAGCTCTCCCTGGATAAATAAAGTTTTAACGAGCAGCTGTTGCTCCGTTTCCCCGCGCTCCTGTAACGAGCCGCTGTTGGCCAGCAGCCTGTAATCACAGCGTGACCTCTGACCTCTGACCGGGTCGCAGAATAATCAGACAGGAGAGTGGAGCAGCAACGCGTGAACACACCCTGAACTCTGGACGATGTCACCGTGATTAATTATCCTGCTTCACGTCAAAGTGTCGTCCTCGGGAGGACGAAAAAGAATCACTGAGGGACAAACTGATGGCTGTGGGAGGAGACGGAAGAAAAGAGGACGGAAAGAAACAAGAGGATGAGAAGAAAGGTAAAAAAGAAAGAAGAAGAATGTTTGGAAAACAAAAAGAAACTACAAATAAAAACAGATTTGAAAAGACGACAGTGAGTAAAAAATAAAAAGTGAATCAATACGACTTATCTTCACTGTAACTGGCACCAAATTACACCGAGAGTTACAGGAAACTCCCCAAGAAACGAGAGATCTGTCTGTTAACTAAAGAAAAGAAAATGAACTGCGACTTTTCATCCCTGGAAAGCTGCACTGAGGAGTTCCAGGTCTTCCAGGTGTTTCCAGGATGTGCTGAAGTTAAACAGCTGTCATGATGGATGATTAATGCATGGACGCATGAGAGGACCACACGTGTTCAGAGAGCAGCACAGTGACACATCTCTCAATTCATCAACCTCTCTGTGACGGCGCTGCCTCGCTCCGTCTCTCAGCTGAAGTCATGTCTGTTTACACACAGCTCATTAACACCACACTAACACGGAGGCACGGAGGCAGAGGGGCGGGTCACATGTCCCCTGACTCTGTGGGAGGACAGAGGAACAGGTGCATGCAGGTGTTCACAGATTCACACACATCAAAAATCAAACCGCGCAGTCTGAGACGAGGGTTAAAAGACGTGTGATGGTCCCTCACTGCTGCCTGTGTCTCACAGAGAGCTGGGAACTACAGAGGAACACACGTCTCACACTGAGAGACGATGATGTCCACCCAGGTAACGAGTGGACACCAATTACTGTGAAGAGGGAACAGGATGTACAGCTCTGACCACCGAGCCAAAAGGACAGATGATGGGAAGAACGCAGCACCGTCGTCTGTCCACAAAGGACAAGAGGACGGGCTGAGACCATTTAGCTGCTCTCTCCCTCTTCATGCTCAGGACGAGCTGATAGATGAAAAGGCTCTGCATTGTAAAAGAGCTGTGACAGGTGGGAGCTTATCTGGGATCAGTCACAGGAAACCTGAAAGCCGGGTTTCTATTCTCTGATGGATCTGACCTGTCCCCCGAAAAAGAAAGGAACATCTCAGACCCGTAATGTTAGAGAACTGAGCGTCCACAGGAAGTGATTACAGGAAGGAGCCACCTGACACCTGAGCACGTCGGAGAGCCTTCTGTCATCAGCGTGTCCCGGATCACAGACATCGAGCTGAGCGCTCGCACGTTTTACAGCTGTGAGCTGCTTTTGTACTGTTTATTGTGCTTATTCATCTAAATCTGTTTTAGAGAAGGTGAGAGCTGAAGCTTCACTGTCGCTCCTGCTCGCTTCTCCGCTCACTTTGCTTTACTGGCTCTATTTTTCTCTCTCGCAGCCGTGGGAAGTAAATTATGCTGCTGGATATTGTACTCGGAGACATATTGAACCATAATGGAGACTGATGGAGGGATGAAGGGTCTCATAAAGGTCCTCTCCTCCCCTGATGCTCCCCATGGGTCCGACACACTCATCTCCACAGGACGTATCACCTCCAAAGAAATGAGCTTATTTATGAACTGGAATGAAATTAATACCAATAAAAATAAGAATAATAAGGTGAAGTCACAGAGTACAGCCACTAAAAGTGAAAGATGCAGGTGTTTACTATTAAACAGAGAGACAGTGTGTTTCAGCTGCTGTAGAAAACAAATTATCATTAAAGTTGAATTTCTGTGACGTTTCTTGTCCAGTTTGATAAAAATCCTCTGACGGCTGAAACTGAAACACAGTTTGTGACAAGTTCAATTTATTCAGATGAAATACAGAGAAAACTCAAAGGCCTCTCTGCCTTCTAACTGGCTCCAGTCCTACACACACACACACACACACACACACACACACACAGACACACACACGCACACACACACAGACACACACAGACACACACACACACACACACGCACACACACACAGACACACACACAGGTCTTCACAGACAGAAAGAGGAATAAATCCGTCGTTGTGTTCAGCAGATGATAAGAGCTATTAGTCGCAGGAGACGGCAGCAGGCTGAAGAGCTCCTCCTCTAATCGAGTTTCAAGAGTCTTCATGGACGGAGGAAAAAGACAAATGTTCAGGACGTCTCTCTTTCAGGAGACACAGAGAGACAGCAATCACCAGAGGAAAGAAAACCACCGGAATTACAGGGATTCAAGAGCTCTCATAAAAACACGGAGAGACAAAGCGAGAGAAGATCCTGCCAAACGAGTGGCTGTCAGTCATCTCACACAGACACTGAGGAGGTGAAGGTGTGGAGCTCAGGACGGTACAGGTGAGACAGGTGTCCCACAGAGTCGGTGGGATTTTGTGCTGAGAAGATATACTGAAACGTTAATGGAACATTTCTCACGCCCAAGCTAACTGCATTTCAAAGAGCTCAGTCACAGAAGGCAACCATTAAACCATAAATACACAGAAACAGAAAATCCTGCCTGAGTTCCTCCACAGCAGAGTCACACTGTCCTCAGTGGCTTCTGTCCTCAGTGGCTTCTGTCCTCAGTGTATCTGTGCAACAGGAAGTTCCACAGCTTTTACCTACATGTGTGAGAGCTATGAGAAGCTCTCCCTGCTGAGTCAGCACTCCCTCTGATAACAGAGAGCGTCCTCGTTTGACAGACGAAGACGATTTATTTGGTAGAGAAATGTTTTTTCGCAGCAGAGGAAGACGCTGGGTGGGCTTCCTCCAATCCACCCGAAAAACCCAGAGAGGACACACAAAGCTTTGCTGACCATCACTGTCTGTTGGCTGAGGCTGCTGATGAATGAGTGAATGAAGAGCTGCACAGCCACCTCCTAAATCTCTGACCTGATGGTTGTTGCAGACTCTGAGCTTTGCCCGTGGTTAGGTCGTAACCAGCTGACTGGGTGAGTGACATGCACCAGATAATCCCACACTTCTCACCGCTGTTGGTGATTTAACCATCTAAAGCTCGGACTCTCACACCAAATCTAAAGGTTTAACCATTGAACCACAGATTCTACAGACTGAACACAGTCAGGACGCAGGGCCAACCAAAGCAAAGGAAGCAAAGGATGTTTGATTCATACGTCTCATCCATCTCAGCTTTGTCCTCCAGACACACAAGTAAAATACTGACTGTGTGATGACTCTCAAACCAAGTCAATGAACGTGCAACTATATAAGCTTTACTATAACTATGACACTGCCAATCATTTTTTCTTCCTCTAATGGTGAAAACTTCATTCTGGAGTTAAAGTCAGTCATCAATCCTCCCGACACCTCCACGTTCGTCCATGCAGCCCACCGCTCATACGGAGCAGAAATATATTTCCCCCGAGCTGCGTTTAGCTGTCAGCCTGTGGCTTATCTGGGTGATCGGGGAACAGACACAGTTAGGTCAACGTGACCTGGAGGAAGCCTCCAGTCTGTCAACATGACTGTAAATCCAGCCTGTCCTGAAACAATCCCCCAGCATTATTCAGTGTCTGCTGAGAAAGACGCCAGTCTGTCAAAGAGTCAAAAAAAAAGTGTGACCATCCATCAACTCCTGGTGTCAGTCCTGCTCCAGTGGCTGTAGAAACGTCTTTGTTATTCTTTGTCTCTGATGGATTTCTCCCTGTATGATTGTTGAATGTTAGTTTCAAAATGGCGGCTGCAGAAAGAAATTCTTCTTGTCATCGTGTAACGTGACAGGACAGGACGTGGCAGGACATAACGCCAACATCTAGCCACTTATCTGCTTACTGTTACGTCACGGCACAAAGTGAGGTTTGTTTTCCACCTGTCATGAAGTTGTTTAGTCTGTGAGTCGCAAACACAGAGAAACAGAGTGAGATGTGAGGTGGATGATGGATGATCCGTGGACCCGACCTGCTGTGGACTGATGTCATGTGATCTAATTTACAAAAAGACAAACCGTGCACCAAACCACTGAGCAGCTGACCTGAACTGGCTTCACTGCTTTATAATACTAATGTCATCAAGAATCCCTAAGACTATATTCAGAGAGACAAAGACTTTCCACCGCTCCCCATGTCTCACATTCACCCATCCATCCACTCAGGGCAGACGGATCGCTCCCCTGGACGTCTCTGAATGTGGATCTCTGGGGAAAACTACATCATATAAGGTACAGAAGGCCTTCAAGATTTTAAAAGATGACTCCAGAGTAGCTGAACCTTTCCATGATGGGATCCATCCCTCCATCCATTTCACAGGGTCAGAAATACTGTCACGCCTGATAAATACAGAAAAATCAGTTGTTAAAGTGCCGCATTTTATCTTTCTAACACCTTTACACGCAGATACTGAGGGTGTGATCCCAGCGACCTCGGAGGAAGCTTCTTGTCTGTCCTCGCACCTTCAGTCCTTCCATCTGACCTTCAGTCCCGTCCGTGTGGAGGGAGTGTTTCCCAGGAATGCGACTGGAGGCTTGTTTGCTTTCCAGGAGACAGTGTGCGGTCCTGGTGACCTGGGAGTGGGAGTTTGCTGGAAAAGTGACGTCTTCTGCAGCATAATTTCTACTGTTTCTGTTTTATTTGACAATTTCCAGACAGTAATAAAGGTACTCTGTAGAACGTGTGTCCAAACAAAGTGACAAAGTGCTTTAAAGATGAAAAAACAGCTGCATTTCAAAGAATAAGGTCAGGAACGGGGGGGGGGGGGGGGGGGGGTTACCCATGGTGAGAGCAAGGCACCCACACTTACCAGGATTACAGGTTCAATTCCCAAGAGAGAGTGGCTAACACTTCCAGCATCAAAGAGCAAGTCACTTGAAGATTTGGGTGTTAATTTTCTGAGAGCGAAGCACTGATACTGTGACTCATGTCACTGCCGTGGCAGCAGCGAGTACAAAAAAGGTTCGAAGTTCAATTTCCTGAGTCCAACTAAGAGCAAGGCACCGGCACTGCAAAACCCCAGTTCAGTTTTCTGCTTCCAACTAACACGACCAGGGCCACAGGTTTGAATCCACAGAAAACAGAACCAACACCCCCATGGCAAGAGCGTTAGGCCCAACACCTGCACTGACAGATCCTTTCTAGGTTCAGGACAAATGCCCTTGAGCAAGGCAGTGATGGGAGCAAGTCCCCAGCACTGCAAAGGTTGGGGGTTCAATTAACTGAGTCCCTGTTGAGGTCACTAGGAGCAAAAGTAAAACACAGACATGAAAATGTACAGTTTAATTTTCTGTTAAAGCAAATGCCACGTTTCAGAGTTCAATTCCCTGTTTAGCTCAGTACCGAGCAAGGCACTAGTGCTGCCAGAAGTGGGTGGTTTGAGCCTCAGCAGTGGCTGATTTATCTGATCGTACATGTTAGGTATCCACTTCAGAGGCTGTTTATGTTTCAGCTGGGATAAATCAAGCGCACCTCCAGTAGTCAGGATATTAAAGCCATGTTCAGCTGGATACTTTCTGCAGCATCTGGCCGTCGCCCAGGCGACATGACAGATACATGGACGGAGGGTTTGTAGCCGTAAAAACAAGGTCGGTTACTGCTGAACTCCTGGGAGAGAAACACAGAGCGAGCAACGAGAGGGCAGAGGCACAGGAAACCGTAAAAAGGTAAAAATGACCGTGAGAACGTCAGGATGTGAAAATGTAAGAGTGCGAACGAGACGCAAGAGAAAACGAAGCTGAAGAAAAGAAACGCAGCACATTGCATTGTGGGAACATTAGAATAAAGTACATGCCACAGACTCTTCTTCCTTTCATTGGATCAGTCTGACACAAAGAATATGCTGGACAGTGAATATCAGGCACTGCAGAGTAAACAGAAACCAGAAATCACTGAAGGAAAAGAGAATTTAAAGTAAGGAAAACACTGTGGGAACCAGCAGCTCCTGTAACTGAAACTAAGAAAAATAAAATGGCAGAGACACTGACAGCAGAGAGAGGGGGAGAGGGAGAGGGAGAGAGAGAGAGGGAGGGAGGGAGAGGGAGAGAGAGAGAGAGAGGGAGAGGGAGAGAGAGAGAGGGAGAGAGAGAAAGAGGGAGAGGGAGAGAGGGAGAGAGGGAGAGGGAGTTTGGCTTTTTTCTAAATGATTTCCAGATTTCAGCTTTGGAGCAGTAACTTCCTACCGTCCTGATTAGCAACAGCTTCTCTGCAGAGCTGCTGTGTGGAAGAAACCTGCAGCTCCACATCATCATCATCATCATCATACACACACACACACACACACACACACACTTACAGCACGCAGCTGAAGGGACATGCTGCTGGTTTTACATGTTTTAGTCCATTAACAAAGGTTTTGTTCCAGTTCACTTCTATAAAACTTTATTTAAAACTTAATCCTCCAGCCAAAGTTCACGGAGCTGCACAAAAACACTGTCATTCTTTGCATTTTCCAGCGTCTTCTGCTGTTTTGGGTCTCAAACCTGTGACGTCCAAGTTTAAAGATAAACCCAGTGTGATTCCTATTTGCTTCTTGTAGAGTTCAGTACAAGCTACTGTGGTGCAGCAGGCTTATAGAGGCAGATGGGCTGGTCTGACACACACACACACACACTGAGTCATAGCTTTTATATGACAGTGCCGTGCCAGGTGGTGACGGGAGCTGTTGTCCTCAAAACATACAAACACACATTCATATAAAACTTGTTGAAAGTCACAGAGATGCAGGACATTCAGGGACGGCAGAGACAGAGGACGGACTGGAGTCACGTGACCTACATGAGGAACATGCACAGCTAAAGTCTGCAAAGTGACTGGGAGGAGGTGGACCTGAGGACACGGCCTGCAGGACGAGGGTGGGAGGGAGCCGACTGATTCTCACATTTGATTGGATAAAGACAGATAACTGGCTGATTAGCTCGGCCGCTAATCAGCGTGTTTGTTTTTACTGTACAGAGAAAAAGAGGAAGAGAAAGAAAGAGAGAGGCTCACTACGTGATTCACCTTTATTCTACACACACACACACACACACACACACACACACACACCATATGTCCTGTTGCTTTGTTCTCAACACACACACACACACACACATGCAGTAATGAGGCCTGGAGCAGTGTGTTATTCTAACATGCTGAGTTGTGTAATCTGTGAGCAGTGACTAATGTGTTTTTAATCCATATGGAGGGACAGTCTGATGAGCAGCCATGACACACACACACACACACACACACACACACACACACACACACACACACACACACACACAAACACACACACACACAGCAGATGCTCTGGGTCCACTTCAGGTGCTCGTACAGCGTCCTCTCACCAGGAGACCACAGCTGTGTGGTCGAGTCCACGAGGACACTTCAGAAACGCAGCAGTTTAACGATGCGTTCAGGTGACTCTCATCTGCTCACAGAGTCATGAACTCTGTGTGTGTGTGGCTGACTTACCTGCGGCTCAGAGAAGACTTCCTGGATGCTGTTAATTGGTCCAACAGGAACCCCTGAACCCTCGAACCTCCTCAGCCAATCAGCTGTCTTCTCCTGCAGAAACCTGATGGACAGAAATGTTCAGGACAGTGAAACGAAAAACAGGAAACAGGAAGGAAGAGACAAGACGACACAACGCAGAGTAACAGACCTCAGGTCAGGTGGGTGTGTGTGTACCTCTGAGACAGTGTGTGTGTGTACCTCTGAGACTGTGTGTGTGTGTACCTCTGAGACTGTGTGTGTGTGTGTGTACCTCTGTGACTGTGTGTGTGTGTGTGAGTGTGTGTGTATACCTCTGTGACTGTGTGTGTGTGTGTGTACCTCTGAGACTGTGTGTGTGTGTACCTCTGAGACTGTGTGTGTGTGTGTACCTCTGTGACAGTGTGTGTGTACCTCTGAGACTGTGTGTGTGTGTGTGTGTGTGAGTGTACCTCTGAGACTGTGTGTGTGTGTACCTCTGAGACTGTGTGTGTGTGTGTGTACCTCTGTGACTGTGTGTGTGTGTGTGTACCTCTGAGACTGTGTGTGTGTGTGTACCTCTGTGACAGTGTGTGTGTACCTCTGTGACTGTGTGTGTGTGTGTGTGAGTGTGTGTGTATACCTCTGTGACTGTGTGTGTATACCTCTGTGACTGTGTGTGTGTGTGTGTGTGTACCTCTGTGACAGTGTGTGTGTACCTCTGAGACTGTGTGTGTGTGTGTGTACCTCTGAGACTGTGTGTGTGTGTGTGTGTGTGTGTACCTCTGAGACTGTGTGTGTGTGTGTGTGTGTACCTCTGAGACTGTGTGTGTGTGTGTGTGTGTGTGTGTGTGTACCTCTGTGACAGTGTGTGTGTGTGTGTGTGTGTACCTCTGTGACAGTGTGTGTGTGTACCTCTGTGACAGTGTGTGTGTGTGTGTGTACCTCTGAGACAGTGTGTGCAGCAGCTGTGTGCGGTTCTGGACCCTCAGCTTGTTGGTCTTGTACTGTGGTTCCTCCATGAGCTGCATCAGCTCCAAAACCTGCACAGAAACACAGACAAAAGCGTTTGATGTTTTAAAATCTGGAAAACGTGGAAATTGTGTAGCTGTGTGTGTAGATGTGTGTGTAACACATGACAATATGATTTGATCATTGATCATGTGTCCTCAGCATCTGCCCCTTCCTGGGGTAAATGCTGATCATGACATGTAAGTGCTTTAACGATGTGTGTGTTTGTGTAACCTGACACACCTGTTACACACCTGACACACTTTGACAAACTGTTTGTCGTTGCCTGCAGCTACGACGATGTGTCCATCTTTGGTTTTGAAGCCCTGAAACGAGACGAGACGGAGACATTGAACGTCAAACACGTTTCATCCCCTCACAGAAAAATCTGGAGCCAGGTCCAGAGAAGAACACAATTCCTGCTACAGATTTCCATATTTGGGAACATCTCATCCAATAAACAAAAACACAAACAAACAGTGACACATTACGTTATTATCCTCACTGTGGTTTGAGGACACATGAGGAACCTTCCTCACATGAACACATGAAGCTAACAGACCCGTCACATTCCCATCATGTTTCCATGACCAGCTCCTCTTCCTCTGCAGCGGTTTAATGAAACTCCACCATCGTCACCTGCACGCCGACCTGTGCTGCGTCAGCAGAGATGCTGACTTTATGCTGTTGACTTTGGGAATCAAATCATTTTTATTAAGTTGATCCTTCGCAGCAGGTGGATATGAAATTTAATCTAATAAACCCGAAGGTTCAGTGTGCTGAGGCGAGACGATGGAAGTTCGTCTGCATTTTCCCTGATGAGAACTTTAATAAGCTGAAGTGCGCCTGAGGGAACGTGTTTAAAAGGCCAGCTGCTGCTGGAGGACCAATTCTTCTTCTTCTTCTTTCATTTCCTCCCTCCTGTCATCTTTCTTTTTTCCTCCCTAATTGTCTCCTTCCTCTGTCTTTACTTTCTCCTCCTCTTCCTCTTTGTCTCTCACGATTGCTTGTAATAAAAACTCACTGCCACATGAAAGGAGGACAACTGCTGTCATACATCACAACACACACACACGTAACCACATCCCACTGCTGTGCGTGTGTGTGTGTGCATTCAGACCACTAACCCTTTAGTCACACTGCACTCAGTGCTCAGCTCTGACCGCCGCCTCTTTCATCCCCAGCCTCAGGGAGTTGTGGGTAATGCGGTCCACAGGGGGACTACACCGGGACATTCGCCCCCAAAACCTCAACCAGCCCATCAGTGAGGGCAGGCGGAGCGGTCGGGTCGCAGCGGGGCGACTTCTTCCCCCTGCTGGCTTCAGATCAAATCCAAACAGCACGGAGCTCTAACAGAACCAAAGAGCTGAAGCTCCTCCTCCATGTGCAGCTCCTCTCAGCTTTTCAGCCTCTTTTAGCTCCAACTTTTAGTTTTGCGGCACATTTCCTGTCAGGTTGAGTCTCTGCGTTTTCAGGGAAACAGTTGTGAACTGTGGGTAAATTCATTTACAGCCTTTTTCCTCTGTGCTGCTCAGTTTACTATGTGATGTTGGGGTCACACAGTTTCAGTTTTTAAGCGCTGTCCTTCCGTCCTGCACTGACGTCCCTCCAGCACGTCTCAGTCTTCCCTCGTGGTTCTCCTCTGTGACACGGTGGACGTCTCGGTTCTGGGAGATGTGAATTGACCTGTCTCAGAAATCAGATGTGAACTCGAAAAGCGTCGGCGGGGACGGATGATTTCTTCAGCTCTGATATCTTCCTCGGAAAGCCACAACCGCAAAACACCAATAATTCTGCTGTTTCAACTCTCATGATGTCGAGCAAACCCGTCTGCTCCGCTTTCATCTCTGGCGCCCAGAGGGGATGAGCGCGGCATTGTGGGTAAGGCGGTTCACACGAGGATTAAATCTGAGCGTCGGACAATAAAGCTCAGGCTGGTGAGAGGCGACGACCACAAGAATCAAGCCGCCGCCGCCGCGTTCACGCCGAGCAGATGGAGGGAAACATCAGGAGGAGCTGACAGTTTATCTAAGTGTGTGTGTGTGTGTGAGTGTGTGATGGTTTAATGTGCATGTCCACATGTGAGTCATGAACCTCCATAATAACACAGTAACGTCTCAGCTCCCTCAGGCTCAGATGCTGTAATGTGAAACAGACTGAAAACTCTCAAAGTAAAAAACCTCTTTTACTTTCAATTCACTGAATTTGTAGAATTCACTTTATGAAAATGAGTTTGACTTAAACATCAGATATATAAGGAGCTAAGGAAGGACAGGAGGAAGAAACGATGGACGAAGAAGAACAAGCCTCATTCTTCCACTTTGGATCCAGTTCCCAGTTGCAAATTACCCGGACTCACTAAACCTACACTTGCTTCTAGTTTACACAAGTAGAAAACACAACTAGCATTAACATGCTATCACCTTTTAAGTCGTCGTGTTGAACGACCCTCTTCCCTAACATCTGGTCTCTGAGTCCACCTGAGGTCTCTCAGTCCACCTGAGGACTCTGAGTCCACCTGAGGTCTCTCAGTCCAGTTCTCTCTTTTAGCTCCGTGTTTGGTCTCCACCATGTTCAGCAGCTGCTCTGACTCAGTCTGTTCCTGAGCAGTTTGTGTTCACTCCACATCTTCACTGTTGATTCCTGTGCTCTTATTGTGAAATGCTGTATCCAGCCAACGCCCCTGAGTGCTTTGAATTTTTGTGCCGCGCAGAGTAAATAATTCCAGTTTTAACGACACCGCAGAGAAGCAGAGGGAAAAGTGAAATGCACTTCTACTTCAGCCTCTTGTGTTTTTAATAAACATAAAAATGTGATCAGGAAAAGAAAAACAGGAACGAAGCAGAACTGAACTAACATTTTCTATTTTATTTTCAGAAGAAGGAAACTAAAAATAGACGGTACAGAAAGTGGGACATGGTTGTGTTTCATTTGTCGTTTGTCTGACACATAAAATGGTGTGATGTGTGTGTGGTTGGCAGACAGAGAGCGATGGCTGCAGGAAATATATGAGGAGATAAAAAGGGAAAACACAGAGAGGGAACAGGAAATGACTTCCATACAGGAAACAGTGCAACACAGCAACATTTCAACATTCACACTGACACTAATTGTCTCTAATTGTTTTATAATTGTGTATCTGAATGTGACTCCCGGCGCCTCCTTTTCTCTTGTTGCCCTAAACGACGTCAACTCTCAGGACTTTTCCCAAAACGTTCCTCAGCTCTCGAACAGCCGAGTGTTTCAGTTCAGAGCTCGTCACCTCTAACCACGTTCATCATTCACCAGCGTGAAGGAACTTCAGCTCAGCTCATACGCACAACAACCCACAATCATTTCTCCTTGATTTGACATAAACCCCTTTCCATGTGTGTCCCGTTTTAAAAAGGACAAAGGGACAGAATGAGGGACAGCTGAGTGTTCAGGGTGTTACCTGGTAAGGTACGATGCTCTCGTGGGCCGTCCCCCAGCGTCTCGCCTCCTTCCCTGCATTCAGGTAGTTAGCAGCAATATGGCTGAGACAGGACACCTGAGAGAGAGAGAGAGAGAGAGACAGAGAGAGGGAGAGACAGAGGGAGAGAGAGACAGAGGGAGAGAGAGGGAGAGAGAGGGAGAGAGAGGGAGAGAGAGGTGGACCAGTGTTAAATCTGAGCTGTCGTCAGGCTCATTCCTTCCCGCTGCTGTTGGAGGTCGGCGCTCACTCGTCGCTTCCTCCTGACGCTGCAGCCGCAGAAACCACTGGAGAACAGCCAGCGGCTCACCTTCAGCCCCGAGGCCTCGCCGGATTTACAGGCAGCTGAAAACCTGCGGCTGGATTTTCAAGACTCTTGGCGAACACATCGGCCTTGAGCCTCGTTCTGAGTGGATCCCCATCCTTTGTTCCACCCACAGCTCGGTGGCAGGAACATACACCGTGTTCTCCTTACAGTGTGATGCTGTGGTACTCTGAGAACATACTTCATCAATATCTTCTTCTACAGTTCGTCTGCTGGTTTTTAAATTAAACCCGACTCTCCACAGACCACACACACGTCCAGAGTTTGACCTGCTGATGGCGCTACATGAAGCGTCATGAACAGGATGTGGATGCATGAACATCAGATCATTAAACAGCTGTCACAGTCGGGCTGTTCACACCTTCATGTCTGTAACTAAAGTTCACACACACACCACCTGTACGGGAAAGTCAAAGTGTCCCGTTTAATCTGACCTGAGACGCAGTTAGAAAACTCTTCTGAAAGGTTTCATCCCAGTGTTAAACCATCCCAGTGTTAAACCATCCCAGTGTTAAACCATCCCAGAGTTAAACCATCCCAGAGTTAAACCATCCCAGTGTTAAACCATCCCAGTGTTAAACCATCCCAGAGTTAAACCATCCCAGAGTTAAACCATCCCAGTGTTAAACCATCCCAGTGTTAAACCATCCCAGTGTTAAACCATCCCAGAGTTAAACCATCCCAGAGTTAAACCATCCCAGAGTTAAACCATCCCAGAGTTAAACCATCCCAGTGTTAAACCATCCCAGTGTTAAACCATCCCAGAGTTAAACCATCCCAGAGTTAAACCATCCCAGAGTTAAACCATCCCAGTGTTAAACCATCCCAGTGTTAAACCATCCCAGTGTAAAACCATCCCAGAGTTAAACCATCCCAGTGTTAAACCATCCCAGTGTAAAACCATCCCAGAGTTAAACCATCCCAGTGTTAAACCATCCCAGTGTTAAACCATCCCAGTGTTAAACCATCCCAGTGTTAAACCATCCCAGTGTTAAACCATCCCAGAGTTAAACCATCCCAGAGTTAAACCATCCCAGTGTTAAACCATCCCAGTGTTAAACCATCACAGTGTTTAAACTACAACACACTGAACTGAAAAGCTGCTGTTGCTGTTACTGTACACGTTCTGTGATGAGTCGAAAAATTCTGCACAGCAGGAACTGAAGACGCCAACGTTCCTCCGACGTTCCTCCGACTTTGATCCAACGTTTAAAAGCTAATTTTGGGGTTGAAAACGATACAGGAAGTTCCTGCTCTGGTGGCAGATTCTCAGCCTGTGGCCGACGACAGAACGGAACACGAAGGATCAGAAGGCAGGAAACGACAGAGGATCTGTGGATCTGAGGTGGTCCCGACGCTTCACAGCGCCGCTGACATGACGGAGCAGAGACAGACTGACACTCAGACGGGTGGTGCTGTCAATCACTGCTCTGTGTGGAGGCTGACATTATTCTCTGTTTAAACTCTCAAACCCACAACAGGACCCAGCCTCTCACCCTAACTACAGGCTGGACGGGACGCATACAGCTAATGCTGAGAGACGCTGGTCCCACTGAAGGACAGGGACACTACATGTGACAGAGCTCTGACTCCGAATCACCATCACAAAGACACGAGCATCAGTCCACAGGAGGAGACATCAGCTGTGACGGCTCACACCAGTTTCCCTCCAACCACAGGCAGAGACAGATCCATTACCACAGGATCTGAGGCTAAATCTGTGAGAAGTGTCTCGAGTGGAGAGAAGCAGCGTCCACAAACTGAGCAGGAGCCTGTCCACGCTGTCCACAAGAATAAACTGAGACTTTTACATGTGGGCAGGTACAAACAGCAGAAAGCCTGTTTAACCCTGAGCCTGACGGAGGACACACACACACGCACACGCACACGCACACGCACACACACACACGCACACACTGGATTCACACTAATATTAATCCAACACGTTAATGAACATTTAACGTGAGGCCTTCCTTGGAAATATCTAATAACTCGCCGCTAAAAACCTGATTATGTTTCAGAAATTCTGAGGAAAGTTTCCAGGAAATGAGCTGGAAAACACCGGTTCTGCTTTACGTGAACCCTGGTACCAAAGGCCTGGTGGCTGAGGACCATCTTTTCTCCGCAGTAACAGCGTCTCAGGAAAACCTTCCCCTCAGGGCTGGTTCGAAGTGTTTCTCTTCAGAAAGTCGGTATTTTTCTGCACGACCGAACCATTTCCTCGACAAACCACAGCCATTTAGAGGCGTCTCAAGCTGAACTTAAGACTTATGACTTTTGTGCCTTTGGTGTGGAGCTTCTCCTGATATTTAAAGCTTCTTCGGGACCTGCAGGCAGCTTGTGGAGCTACAGCTGTGAACTGTGATTGGTTTGTAATGATTAAATTTCCCCTGACAAGCAAACCAAACTCAGCTTAAACCCGTCCACATGGATTCAGATCCACTGCGGCTGTGTGCTCTCATTGTTCGTCTCCCTCCCGGTCGAACCGCTCTGTGGCCGGCGTGCCTGTGGTCGCAGCACTTCATACAGGAATGCACCGTGGGATATGGGGAGGGAGGAGGAGGGGGGAGAGGTGGATTGTGGGTATTTTATGTGTAGCAGCCGTGGGAGTCGACCGCAGAGATCGAGACCTCGCTGCCTCCAAAACCAATCACAGCCTGAATTTCACTTTTTGCTTTGTGCTTTTTTTTCTCTCCGTCTTCTCCTGAGATTTTATTTTAGCTCTATCTTCATACGCTACGTTGATGTGGCCATAAAAAACGCATCTATGGAGGAAACTATGACATCAAATCATCCAGGGACTCAATAACTTCCACGGCCAGCAGGTGGGAAGTGGAACACGAGAGAAAAAAGTCAGAAGATGTAGAAAACACACGGATCATACAGGTATCACTGTCAGAGCGAGGACGACGAGGCGGAGAAGCATAAGATCAAAGAGCTTTGTCTCGTCTTCTGAAGACGAAAAACATCTTCAGCTTCTGTTACATTAATGGTCCACAAATGTCCAACGTTCCTCAGAAACTTTTCCTTTTTCTGTTTTTATTCTGAACCCAGTCTGTAAAGTAGATTTTTCTCTGGAGGACGATAAAGGTTTGAAATGAGCTGAACTGAAAAATGAGAATATATAAAACATAAAACAACTTTTTAAAAGCAACACTGTCACACAAGCAGCACGTCCTGACACGACAAATCAAACGCACCCTTAGTGCCTCGAATACTTCAGAGTCCAGAACGGCGTGTGATCCCATCCGTCTCCGAGGCCCGGACGGTTTTAGGGTTACGTACGGTTGGACTTGTTTAAACAGTGAAAACATTCAGAGAAATATTGATCACTTTGTTTAATCTGTTCAGACTTTTCAGAATAAATCAACGGTTTGTTTAAATTCCTGCAAGTTCTCAGGATTCGTTATTAGCTCAGGTTCAAAGAGACGCAGACACTAAAACATCACGGAGCTGCAGAGACGCGTCTGCTGATCCGTCCCGTCAAAAACACCCCGCTGATCTGGAAGGAACCAGACAGGCAGCGGTGCAATTTACCAGCCGAGCCTGAACACAACACTGTGAACTAGCACATACACCTGTAACAACAACCACAACAACAACAACAACAACAACAACAGGTCTGATTCACAAAGCCCCCCCCACACACACACACACACACACTCTTACCTGTGAGGACAGCAGGTTGCAGTCAATGTGAACTCCTCTCCCTGTCTTGTGTCTCTGCAGCAGGGCGGCCATGACAGCTCCGTGTGCGTACAGCCCCGTCGCCAGGTCTGTCATAGCGACACCCGGACGCACGGGCTCGCCGTCCTGCCAACAGAAACACTGCATCATGGGAGGTGAGGGTGGAGAGCAGGAGCAGACCTGCTGCTCGACTGCTCGTGTGTGTTTGTGTTTTAAATGCTGACACACAAACTGATCTCACACACTGTCACACACACGGTGTGGCAGAGGGATCGGACGGTCTGACCTCTGACCCGGTGATGTGCATCATCCCGGACACTGCAGAGGCGATGGAGTCGTAGCCCGGACTCTGAGACTGAGGACCGGTCTGTCCATAACCTGCACACACACACACACACACACACACACACACACACACACACACACACACACACACACACACACACACACACACACACACACACAGATTACTGCCTCTGTGCCAGTGGGCTGGTTTCTCTCTGACCTGAGAGGAAACACAGTGGGGAATCAAACCGCCGGCCTTTCAGCGGCTCCTCTTCCAGGAAAACCACATCCCAGCTGCTTGTTGAGTCTGTCGCTCTGACTCAACAAGCAGATTGATTTCCCAAAGAGTCCAGACTGGCTTCATTTCATATCAACAGAAACCATTCCCATAAAAGCTTTTAGAACAATAACCAGCTCAGGGACAGGATGAGGACAGGACAGCCTCTGACCCTGAGGACAGCTCCCTGCTCTGTCCATCACACTGAGACGTGAAGCAGAGGCTGGACAATCGAAGGACAGAGCAAACAGTACAGTCTGAGTCCATCCACACCAGCAGCTGTCACGTTTCCACCCAGATGAGCGATGAACACATGATTCAGCGTCTGGATAAGTTTGACTGAACATGGAACTGTAAACAAACATGGTTCAACAAGCGTCTTCATCAGTTCATCAGCGATCAGCAGGTGATCGCTCCACCCTGACACCGACACGAAAGCTGGAGTCACAAATTTGGAGAATCAGGATCAGTCTACGCAGCGTCCCGCTCAGTTTCAGCCAGCTCAGGATGAAACCAGGCTGTAAATCTGCCCACTGCATCCAGCTGCTGCTGCTTAATGAGGCCTCCTGGGTAATGTAGTTTTTTCCTAAAGGGTGGGGGGAGGAGGGGGGGCAAAAACGTGGGAGTGATAAAGCTGAGCAGAGAGAGAACAGGGGAGAAAAGACACAAGGGGAAGTGAGAAGAAGAAAGACTAGAGACAGGAGAGAGTGATGGAGACAGGACAGAGAGAAGGACGAGTGAGAGATAGTTTAAAAAAAAAAAACATGTTCCATTCATCTAAAATTCCTTTTTTGATTGATCTGCGATTAGAGATTTTATCATAGATTAAACCTCGGGTTTTAACATTTCAGTTAAAGATCCTTCATTTACATTTGACTGAGACTTTACTGGTTCCATTGTTTTTAAAATCCACCTACAAACATTTCACATCATAAAATAAACCTGCTCCCTCCACACCTTTCTCACAGCGGATCAGAGGAACACTCACTCACACCCACTTCACTCAGACTGGTCCTGATGTGCCTTTGTTCTGGTCCAGACCCATCAGCTCTCACTGCTGACTCATGCTGACCGTTTGTTTGTCATCATTCACACTGACAGAGCAAACTGAAGTGAACAGAGGTGATGGAGGGATGAGATTAGAAAGAAGAGACAAAGGTAAAGATCAGACTGTGGAGGAAACAGACTGCAGATCACAGAGGCCTCAGTGTGTCTCTGTGCAGCAGAGTCTGTCTTTACTGTGGAGTCCTGTGACATCTGGTGGTCAGTCTGAGAACTGCAGCGCTGACGGTGGGACACACTGGACGTGTTTTCTTACAGCTCCCAAAGTCTAATGAGTACAGGACTGAGAATACTGCAAAGGAGCAGGTAAGCATTCTGAGACTTTAGAGTCCTTGAATGCACCACAGCGTGTGACGGACTTCATCGCCTCCTCAGCAGTGACAGAAAACTCTCAGCCTCAGTCCTGAGGAATGACCAAACACTGACGGCTGTTAGACGCCGCGTCAGCGCCGACTGTGATTCCATTCTGACAGAACCTGTTCCCGCCTTCCTCTCACACGAGTCCAATCCGGTGTGAGTCGCCCTGTTTCTGCTGAACGCTGCCTGTTACTCAACCAGCAGCTTTCCCCTGTCTCTGAGTGACTGTGTGCAGCTGTGGCACATTATCCAGCCGCCACAGCAGCCATGTCAGCGGAGTCACTTCCTGCCGAGGAGAGCACGCCGCCGCCCGTTAACTGTAACGAGCCGTTAAACGAGTCCCAGACAGCAGCTGGCAGAGCAGAGACCGAGTGAGAGAAGAGAGTTTTAAACACCTCACAGGTTAAAAGCCTCCGTGGTGTCGGTGGCTCAGGCTGTTCGTACCTGATATGGAGCAGTAGATGAGCCGTGGGTTCACTCCGCTCAGCTGCTCGTATCCCAAACCCATCTGATCCAGTTTCCCCGGCAGGTAGTTTTCCACCAGCACGTCACACACTCCTGTCAGCTGAGACACACACACACACACACACAACGTGTTGGTGAGACAGAGGAGGGTCAAGGTTCAATCCGTAACCATGATAATCAGACCCAGACTCCTGGATCAGTGGATCTGCAGTAAAATGGACTGGAAACGTTCGTACCTCCTGGATGATCTCTGCTCCTCTGGGATGTTTCAGGTCCACAGCAATACTCTGAAAATCAGAGCCACACCCACAGGTTTACCTGCTGCTCTCCACCTTCACTGTGAATCACATCTATCTGACATTATTTCTGCCCACTTTCTAAATCGAGCATCACTTTTTAAACTGATTTCCCTCCTTCCATGAAGCCGCAACCCACCACTGCAAACCACCCAATCATAGCACACCGTGAAAATACGCAGGACACATTCACGCTGTCCCCGTCCTCTTTCCAGGTTTGCCGATGCATAGAAGGGACAGTGACAGAGCCGCTGGTACATGTCTCTGCTTCATTACACTGGTTAGCGGGGTTCAGCTGGAATCCTCAGACACACAAACACAGACGTACCTTTTTGTTTCTGTTGACGCTGAGGAAATAGGCGCTCTCTGAGCCGACGAACGGGGGACCCCAGGCCCTGGTGTCATCACCTGCACCTGTCCAACAAACCACCAACACACCGACTGTCACACATCCCACGACTCGTCGCTCTCACTCAGAAACACCACGAGCAGAGAGAGTCAGGTAGAAAACAAACAAACAAACATCCGAGCCACAGACGCAGACTCACCTGGTCTCTCCACTTTGATGACCTCAGCTCCCAGGTCGCCCAGGATCATGGTGGCGAAGGGACCGGCGAGAACTCTGCAAACATTTAAAAACATTTAGACCTCACAGTGTCACCTCTGGTCCCGGGGCACAGAGGGAAAGTCAGGATCACCTTGTCAGGTCCAACACTCTGACGCCCTCCAGTGGTCGAAGGTTCTCTCCTGTGGAAATGAGATGCAGACGGTGATGAGCCATCCGTCCACTGAGACACAGACGAGCTCCTGCAGCAGTGACATGCAGCTGGACACAGAGCACCTGCTGTCAGGTAGCAGCTCACGGAGCTCAGCAGCTAACCCTCACACAGGAGAAATGTTTGGTGTCGTTCATTTAAAACGTCTTAAACAGAAAAAATGACTCAGATCAGCTGTGAAATGGAACAAACATGTGACCAGAGTCACGTGTTTTATACAGTAAAAGGTTGGTTCTCGCGTTAGTTATTAACACGTGTTTATGAGTTTTCTCGGTCAGTAAATGTTCAGACTCGGACACAGAGATTAAATCACTGCTGTTCGATATTTGTTTGGATAATTAACGTTTGAACACAGACGCGTGTTAACGTCAGTTCGATGCTTTTATTTACCGGATCAAACGTTTTCCACTCGGTCACAGAAACATCCGGAGCTGAGACTTTAACGCTACCTTGACACACCTGGGTTAGACTTTGACCTACGCCGCTGATTAAAGTTTGTACGGCCGGTCCCGCCGCCTCGGTGAGACTGTTCACTGAGTCAGAACCAGGCCTGGACCCGGTCTGAACCAGGCGGCTGTCCGGTGTCGGTACCTGGATCCTGTGAGCGGGTCCGGTCCCGCAGCAGACTAACGGAGATGCTAACATTAGCCAGCTAACCTCAGCTCCAGCGAAGTACCTGGTCCCGTGCGCGACATCCACCGTCTGCCGGCGGGACATGTCCCCGGACGCTTCCTCCGGAGCAGTGAGGTGAAACCGGGCGGACAGAGAGACGACACGCGGCTCTGCAGCACTCCGACAGAAGCCGACATCTTTCCCACCTGTTAGCGTCAAGGTGCAGCAGCGACACTTCCGGGTTCCGCTTTCCAAAGTAAAAGTCAGGAGTTATTAAGTCGCGGTAACTTCTGCCCAGTTACCCTCATGTTATGATTTACCATCACACAGGAGACACCGAGCTGAGCTTCAGTTCTCTGAAGGATAAATCCCCGCTGAAAACACTCATCATCTCATCCTGTTCCATCTGCTGCACAATAAAACTCTGATTCCACAGCTGCTGTGTCTGTTTGAACTTCTCTCATTCTGTTTGAAAATATACAATACTGGAAGATTCTTCAATATACACAAATATAAGATATTATTCATTTAAGAGACGACAGGCACACCAACATGGCGGCTGTAGATGCCTCCTTGCTCACACTCTACCATTTTACCTCAACAGTAATCACTTCCATATACAGCTGACCTATGACACACACATTCTTGTCTTATTTCAGTTGTGAGGACACACTGAAACATATTGCATGCCCTGACCTAACCTCAACTATCCAAACTGAAAGCTGAAAGCAAGGTCTGACTTATCAAAATCGACAAGCAAATAGTCAACAAAATCGACGATGGGGGGAGGAAAGGGGGGCAAGGGGGCAGGGGAGGGAGAGAGAGAGCGAGCGAGCTCAAGGGAGCGGTCAGGCGGACAAAATTAATTATGCCATGGTGGACATTTACCTGGATGTTTGCGCTAATTAGCATGTATTAGCATATTTAGCCGCTAGCTTATGACTTCATTGCCGGTCTCTGGTCGCTGCTGATACAGATAGAGGACCGGAGCAGCTAATGTTAGGAACGCTGCTGCGGTGTGTTCCGTGCTCTCAGAGTCCGTTTATTGTGTGAATACGAGGCTACAATTTTATTTGGTCTCATTTTTCTGTTTAAAAAGTCCGACATTGCATGGACAGAGCAGCTCCGTCAGTCAGCGGCTGCTGCTGTTTGTGTGCGGCTGTAACTGTAGGTGGATAGTGGATGGAGGCAGCGGTGAAAGCCGGTAAATATTATTACATTTTAATATATTATTACATTTAATATAATATTATTATTATTATCATTTTTATTTCTACCGCATTGCAGTTGTACGGGGTCGAGCTAGTCGGGTCGGACTCGGGTTCATGTGGTGGATGTGCGTGTAGCTGCCGCTTAGCTTGTTAGCCTAGCTGATTAGCTGACTGTTTTATACAGTCTATGGTAAAACCACCAAGACTGAAGGAATATTTACTACAGAACCAGGTGAGCCCCACCTTAAAACATAACCCCAGGTGGCACGAGCGCACTGTGGCACCGTAAATTGTGACCGTTTCCGGTACCCTGTTGTTGGGCCGCTCGTTGGGGCTCATGTGAAATCGTTGACTGAAATGTTGTGTGTACTTACTTTTCGTAGAAACTCCAGAAAGCCGTTTCCAAACCGTCTGTCCAAGGTGAGCGTTGCCATGCAGACACGCGCACTGAGGCCGTGTGCGCGAGCGTGAGCAGAAAATGGCCTATGTGGCGTCCGGTTTGATCAGGTTACACAGGGACTCAGTCTCAGGTCTTCACCTGATCAACAACAGTATTCCACAGATCTGACTGAACACACAACCAGCGTCTCTCCTTGTCCACCTCTTTCTAGCGGCCTCGCGGCCAACACCTGCGCCTTTTAAGTCCCACCCCTCCAACTACCAGGTGCGTCGGCCTCGCTGATTGGCTCGTGATTGGCTCGTGATAACTGAGCCACACCATTTTTCCACAGGTACTTTGCGTCATGAAACAGAACTCAGAGACCAACCAATCAGTTTGTTGTGTTGTTGCTGTGTCATGTCACACACCTGCAGCACAGTTTAGGCCACTTTATACCTGTGCTTGAATCGGCGCAGGCGCAGCTAGCCTGACGTTACGGTTCATATAAACAGTTCATATGACCAGTGTTTGAACCAGCGTTAGAGCTCTGACTCCACCTGGGTCATTCCCCATCATCTCACCTGAACCTGAACCAACACTGAACCAACACAGCTTCATATACAACACACTGACCTCAGCCACACAAGTGAGACAAAGGTAAAATGCTGCAGTGTGATTGGCTGAACGTCCTCTCTGTCCCTCCTGATCAGACGCCCCTGTTGAGGCAGTGATGGTTTAACCCTTTCAGCCTGCAGCCTCTCAGAACCTCATCAGATCCAGATGTGCTTATTTGTAGGAAGCACAGCTGTTGAGATTTATTTGATGTGAAGAGTTCCAGTTAAACTTTATGACGGGTGAATTCACAGTAAATGTAGGATTTCAGTTTAAGCAGAATAAATTCTTTGTTATTTATTAAATTATTACGTCTCCACTGCTGGGAGTCCTGGTTACACTGGTCAACACACACTGTCTCCCCTGGTGGCAGGAGGCAGCTTTGTTGTGTGTTTAGTTGCCAAGTCACTAATAAACACACACACACACACCTCCCTGCCAGGGTTACCATGGCAACAGTCAAACTTTTCCTCCACAGAGCCAGTTTTGATTTACTTCCTGGTTCCACTCTGGCTCTCTCTCCGTCTCTCTCTCATTGTCTCAGAGCCTTGCTCGACCTCGGACTCGTCCTCAGGCTGAGTGTCCAGCAGGACAAACGACACAGCAGCTGCAGCAGTTCGATCTGTGGCTTAAAGGCACTCGGGCAGTTCAGGCTGTTCAGCAGGAGGGTTTGTGGACACGTCTCTGACGTCTCAGGTGGACCTGACCGACTCTGAGTATGTGCATTTTAAAAGGTTCTGTCACTGTTTAAATGAGTGGATGCTGAAAATGTCTCAGCTGAAAATGTCTTGACTCTCAGATGGCAGATCCAGACTCTCAGACTCCAGCTGAGGTTTCACCGAGGGGACAGGTGTCCGTCGTTCCCCGGCCTGGCAGCTCTGATCCGGGGCTGAACGGCTCTGCTCCTTCCCAGGATACAGACCTCCAGGCAGGAGGGCTGAGAGTCCGGCCTGACCCAGGACAGAGCCTCGATCCTGTGCTGGAGAACCCGGGCGGCCCTGGGGGAGAGGAAAAGGAGGAGGGAGGAGGAGCAGACAGAGGCTTCACCAAACTCAGACCTCCTCAGCTTCACCTCCGCAGAGGTACCAACTGAAGCTGAGAGCTAATTTCACTCATAGGCTTAGTTCTCCTAATGCTAAAGATATTACTTCTACCACGACAGCAACTACTGCTAATTAGTCTAAGTCTAATAATAATAATAATAATAATTAATCCTACTTAACTTTAACAATACAATCCTATGAGTAAGAGTAATACTGCTGACCACTGAGAGTTACTGTTACTGCTTTTACCTATTTTACTCCTACTTGACTTTTACTGTACTTAGTATTATTACTGTTCTTGCTGCTAACCACAGTAATGATGAGTCACGTCCTGTGATTGGATCTAATGTGTCTGCACCATATGAGGAATCATCACAGGACACCTTCAGCTTCCTGCTCTCTCCCACATGTGGCTCAGGTTCTGGGGCTTTGGTGCTGAAGCCAACCTCAGCGATGTGACTGTCAGCAGCTGACTTTACGTTTGATAGGCGATGGAAAAAGGATAAAGGATAATAAACCAATGACAACAGAGGGTGTGACCATGTGATCGGCCTCTAAACGAGCGGTTTCTGTTCTTTGTTTTGACCTCTGACCCCTAGATGGCGCAGGTGGAGGTCACCGGCGAATTGGAGGTCAGGACCTGAGAGCAGTCAGTCACATGTCTTCTCCGACAGCCGCACCGCCCCTGACCGCTGGCACCTCAGTGAGTTAGCAGTAACAGCAGCCGGCCACAGGCGGCGCTGCGACGTAGGCAGTTAAAATTCAAAACAGTGATATGAAAAAAAGAAAAATCTAAATTATCAGTAGGGATGAATGTAAAAAAAAAAACAGTCCATCCACCACCTGCTGAGCAGCAAACAGCAGACAGACGCAGTCATTCAGTTACAACCAAAGCTTTGCTCTGACCACCAGGATCAGAGATATAACCCTGGGAAACTCCTCTGCACAGGTGTCTGGTAAAAGGACGGTGCTTCTGTCCAATGAGGCGAGGAGAGAGATAGCGAAGCAGGCGAGGGCCGTGAAGGAGGAGAGACGAGGGACGCTGGATGCCCGACACAAATACTTGATCAGCAGACTGGCGGACGCCGGGACCCTGGGGGAGACGGAGGTGGAGGACGCCCTCATCTCTGATGACAAGGTAGTTTCAGAGTCCGTAAAGAGTTCAACTGGAAACCAGAAAAAATCTGAATTTCATGTCTGATTCTTCCAGTTCAGTCTCATTGACGATTTCTTTGCTGCGAACGGATCCAAGAAGCTGATTTTCTTCTATCAGAATGTGAAGCAGGTAATTTTTCTCTACATCTACTTTGTCCTCTTTCCTGTTCATAAAGTCCTGTCTTTCTCTAATCTATCCAGCTCATCCTTTTCTCATCATTCCTCCCCGACTCTTTTATATGTCTTTCTCCACAGAATCTGTCCTCCAGCCATTCCTCCTTCGTGGACGTCGCTGCCTCAGCTGTGGCTCAGAGGAAACTCTTCCTCACCACAGGGAGCTCTGAGGTAGGCTCTGGTCTGATGTGTGTGTCGGGACAGTGGGATCACAGTAGACGTCAGTGTTGGTTTCAGTGTGAGCTGAGAACAATGCACCACCTGCTCAGTGTGCACCGTGTCCTGTCTCAGACATTATCACCGCTCTGGTCCATTTGTGTTGAGTTGCTATGGAAGAAAATCCTGTGTGTTGCATGGTGGTTAGCGAGGTGACACAAACACCTTCATCTTACCTCATGTGGCACAGCCTGAGCACTTCATGCAGACTAATCTGACACGGGCCAGGTGGACTGGTCGGCCTCTCCATTTCCAAGTTGCTGTATCTATGAGAAACAGCAGGAAGAGCTTGAGCTAAAACTACATAGTATCATACTACAGTCAACACACAACAAAACAAACTGTTGTTGGGTTAAAAACATCTGTAAACCTCAACCTGGGGAGACGTCTGTGTCCAGCCTGGGTCTGAGATGTGTCCGATCACCTGCGTCCTGCTTCTGCTCATGAAACTAAACACAGTCCCTTTGTGTTTTTTTCCAGCCTTTACTGGGGAAGTGTCTGTTCTTCCTGAGAACCACCGACAAGGCCATTACCACGGCTAACGTACAGCAGGTCAGTGACTTGGCCCGGTCCTTCACAGACCTCACTGCGATGAAGCTCTGTCCTACCTGTGTGATTCCGTCTCTGCATGTTTACAGGAGGTGAACTTCGGCATGCTGGACTGCAGCGACGGCAGCATCCTGAGCGGTCTGGAAACTCTGCTGGCTCACATCATGTTACCGGCCCTCAGGTCACAGCAGGTACCCACCGACGTCCAGCAGCTGACAAGCCGTGCAGCCCTCTGCTGCCTCCTAACAAACAATGTCAGATAAGTTAGACAGTTCTGAATAAGACAGAAGAAACCAGGTGAGGCAGCCGGTACATGTCCTGTTGATGACTGTTGGTTAAAGCTGTGAGGACAGAATAAGTCAGGACACTGCTCAGGATTCAGCTCCTTCATTTACTTGGTCTGATTGTATTTGAACGTCTTAACCTGTGTTTTCACTGCTCACCCTTTATCCCGTGTCCAGACGTGGGGCTCTGTGCAGGAGGGAGCGTCCTGTCCAGACGTCCAGTCCTTTCTGTCTTCAGTGGATCAGTTTGTCAGTAATCTGAGCTCGGCCAGACTCAGCATGGAGAGAAGGTTCCAGCTGCAGCAGGTCGACCTTCCTGATGCCATCAGCCAGCTGAGCAGCCCTGCAGACTACACGGCTGCAGGTAGGGACGTCCGCCTCTGCTGGGTGTTCAACCAGAGCTGTCACAAGATTACATAATAATCAGGTGTGAATCTGGAGGTGGTCATAAAGCAATAACACATCAAAATATCACAAGAGTGGTTTAGATGAAACAAGGCAGATTCAGTATCTCAGTAAACCAATGAGGGGACACCTGGAGTCAGGAGCTGCTGAAGAGCAGGAGGCTGCAGCTGTTAGCACGGCCGATCCACAGCTGTTAAAGAAAGAGCTTGTGCTTTTGCTCTCAGCCAATAACAGCGAGCTGGTGGAGTGTCTGGAGGGCGTGGTCTCAGTGTGGACCAATCAGATCAAGCAGGTGCTGACAGAGAGCGAGCAGATGAGAAAGGAGGCCTATGATGTCGGACCATCGGCTGAGCTGGAGCACTGGAAGAGGCGCATGGTCGTCTTTAACAGGTAAATGTTTGAAATGCTCCATGATTTGATTTACCACGATCAAATATTCCTCCACTGATCAATAAAGTTACCTCTCATCTCATCTCTTCTTCTTTGACTCGTCTTATTTTGATTTTATTTCCTTTAATCTCGTCTCATCTCGTGTCATTAGTTCTCATGTAACCTCAGTTTGTCTCATGTCATCAGTGTTGTCTCCTCTAATCTTCTCACTCACATTTTCCATCATGTAGTTTAATCTCATCTCATCCAATCATCTCGTTTCCACGTCTCCTACAGCCTAAGAAGTCTTCACGTTTTCTATCCAGACTAATCTGGTCTAAGATCTGCGTGAAATCTTTAGAGTCTTAATCTCAGTCTGTGGTGGTTTAAACTCATCTAATCCAGTCTATGATCTAATGTTTTGTCTAATTTATTTCAAAATGTATAACTGGTGTGTGTGTGTGTGTGTGTGTGTCAGTCTGATGGAGGAGGTGAAGCGTCCTCAGGTGAAAAGGACTCTGGGAGTTCTGCAGGTTGCCAAATCCCGAACTATTCGAACCTGGAGAGAACTGGTCAGTTTCTGACAGACACCAGTTTAGATGAAAGTTTTTTTGAACTGGGTTTAGTTTGCACTGGTTAAGTTTAATGTTGTGATTGATTAATTGATTAATTGATTGATTTATTGATTGTGTAAGGACGGAGACATCACCGTCGTGGCTAACGAGGCCAAAGACAACGTGAAGTACCTCTACACCCTGGACAAGTTCTTCGGGCCGCTGGGGAAATGCTCTCCGGTAAAAATAAAGTGTTGCTGTCTTTGTAAAGTCTTTGGATTGAAAACAGGAACCTGCCACAGGCAGAACCGCCTCCAACACCCCTGATCTCAAACCTCAGCTGAACTGCAGCTGAAAGGATGGAGGCTGTTGTAGCTTCTGCTGCTGTTGCCGTGTCTCTAACCTTCCCTCCCGTCCCTCTCTGGCTCTGACAGACCAGCATGCTGGAGCACATTCCCGGTCTGATGACCAGCATCAGGATGATCCACACCGTCTCTCAGTACTACAACACCTCGGAGAGGATGACCTCTCTGCTGCTCAAGGTCACCAACCAGATGATCTCCACCTGCAGGAGCTACCTGTCGCAGGGCGTGACCCACATCTGGGACCACAGCAGGTGCAGAGGACTGGTCTGTAGACCAGAATAGACCAGACATGTCTGGATGAGACAGACAACAATAGAGTTGACAAACGAGATTAAACACGCCGAGGTTAGACCAGAGACATCAGGCTGACCGAGACTAAACCAGATCAGCTGAGACCAGATTCAACTAAACAAGAACAGAGAAAAAAACAAGGCAGAGTGAATCTGTTGATAATAAACCTGACAGGAGGACATCAGGACAAATACAAAAGACTAAATAACCTGAGATTAGATGAGACAAGATGAGATTAAACCAGACTGAATTTAAATAAATAAATAATGTGTGTGTGTGTGTGTGTGTGCCAGGCCGGTGCTGCTGCAGCGTATCTCCGAGTGTTGTAATCTGAACGTGGAGTACCAGAGGAGCTTCCAGGCCGTCAGAGACAAACTGAGATCAAAGCCTGAAAACAGACAGTTTGACTTCAGGTGAACACAAACACCTGACGGCAGCTCATCCTCTGCTGTTACCCTCTGCTGTTACCCTCTGCTGTTACCCTCCGCTGTTACCCTCTGCTGTTACCCTCCGCTGTTACCCTCTGCTGTTACCCTCCGCTGTTACCCTCTGCTGTTACCCTCAGTGCCTCCCGTCAGTCAGCAGCAATCAGCCTTTCTCTCCGTGTCCTGGTTTCCTTTCAGTGAAAACTACATCTTTGGGAAGTTTGATGCTTTCTGCAGGCGCCTGGAGAAGGTCGCTGACATGGCGTCCACGCTGGAGAGTCTGGCTGCTCTGCAGAGCGTGAAGGTGACGAGGTTTTACTGAACCATTTCACTTTGAACAGAGAAAAAAACTATATTTAACACAATCATACACACAAGCACAAACATCACTTCACATTTCCTTCTGTTCCAATGAGTGAGATGCTGAACAGAACAAACACAAACAGAAGCTGTTTGTTGGTGCAGCTCAGACACTTCACCTGAGTTCACCTGAGTCAGCTGTGTTTCAGGTGGAGGGCACCGAGAAGATTTACGCTCGCTACCAGACCATTGTCTCCACGACCAAGTCCAAGACCTACGACATCCTGGACCACCGCAGGCTGGAGGTGACATACGAACTCTATAAGACGCCAAATAATGTTTGTGACAGTGTGAGGAACTTCAGTTACTCACAGGTCGAACTGAAAATGTGTTGTAATTAAAACCGTGTGAGGGATTTCAGAGAACTGTGTGTGTGTGTGTGTGTGTGTGTGTTAGTTTGACTGTGACTATGCAGACTTCCAGCTCCAGGTTCAGGGTGTGTTCCAGTCTCTTCAGTCTCTGCTGGACTTCTGGTTCCATCAGCCTCTCACTGTGAGTTCAACACAATCAGAGCTGAAACCTGATGCTGGGTCGCGTTGTGTAGACTTCACACTGAAACAGACTGAGACCCCCTCAGAGTCAGAGCAGGGTGTTTGTGTTCCAGACGGAGCGGATGCTGGAGCTGCTGACGGTGTTTGAGTCCGGTCCTACGGCTCGTCTGGACCTGAAGCAGCACTACTTGCTGCTGCTGCAGCGCTACAGCCGCGAGCTGGAGCTGCTGAGGAAGACCTACCAGAAACAGAGAGACAGGCCGCCCATTGGACGCAACCTGCCACCGGTACGAACACCTGTGGGTCTGTCCATCGGTCAGCAACACTCAGGCTGAAACTAATGTTTTCATTATCAATTAATCTGCTGATTAGTCTTGATTAATCGAATCCTACTGGACTCAGACTGAATGTGACTCGGTCCCAGTCCGACCCAGTCCCAGGTTGGGCTTTGGTTCCTCAGAGGGGCGTGTTCGCCTGCGTGCAGCCTGGAGAAGCAGGAGTCAGGAAGACGTACCAGAGGCAGGGAGACGGGCTGCCCCCACAGTGACATCACCTGTCTGTCTGACCTCTCCCTGTCCCCGTCTCTCTCTCTCAGGTAGCAGGTAGGGTCCTGTGGTGTCGTCAGCTTTTCAGGAAGATTGAAGCTCCCATGTTGATCCTGAAGAAGAAGCTCGACGTCCTCAAGGTACATCCTCCGATTTCACCACAATCAATCAATCAATCAATATCACTGATCAATACGACCTCAGTGACCCTGCCTGCCTGTCTCTCTGCCAGGGACCAGAGATGACCAGAGTCATACGAAGCTACAACAAGATGGCCGTGGTGCTGCTACAGTACGAGGCACTGCACCTGCAAGCCTGGAGTCAGGCTGCGGAGAGCGCACCGCGCTGCCTGAACGCCGCCCTGCTGGTCCGACATGACAACAGCAAGGTGTGACAGATGAATGGATGAATGGTGTTCATTAAACACTGCCAAGCCACGTGACACACAGCTGTGTCCAAGTCTGTGGTCCAAGACCTTTGGTTCTGACCACAGTGGGATTCTGTGACATGTGGAGCAGAACCCAGGTTCACCTCAGCTCTGTTTTTCTAAAATGGATGTTGAGGCTTCGCTTTTTATTCTTGGCCAAGTTTGCATCCAGCACATCCCTCAGACACCGACAGTCCATGTCCCCCTTGTTGTGGACGTGAAGTTTGGTTGCTGGATATTATGTCACCTGAGGAACTGTCTGTCTCCCAGGAGGTGTTGGTGAACCTGGACCCTGTCGTGCTGGAGGTCCTGCAGGAAGCCTGGTGGATGACCAGACTGGGGGTGACTGTGCCAAAAGTCATCCTGAAGATGACGAGCAGAGAAGCAGAGCTCAAAGCGCTTTACAGCCGGTGAGAGTTTGACGTTTGAAAGTGTTTTTACACGAGTTTCTCTTCACTTCGAGAGCACAGGATACAGTCGTGACTCCACAGGAAGTGACCAGCTTTATGTTGATTGATTGATTGACCAACCTGTTTGTGTTGACGCTCTGCTCCGCTCCAGGCTGCTGGAGTTGCTCCAGGACTACAGCTCGGCACTTGGCAGGATCCCGCCTCTTCTCTTTCCTCTGATGCAGCCCTTCATCAGCCGGGTGGAGACAGCTCTGTCCCCCGGACTCACCACACTGTCCTGGACCACAATCAGTACAGACGGATGTAAGCAGGAGCAGACTGAGGGATTCATATGATGCTGATCTCATAAACAATATTAACATGTGACAAAAAACTTCAACAAACATCATTTTTATCAAAGATACTGAAGTGAAGAAGCTTCCACTTCCTCTCTCTGTTCTCAGTTATAGAAGGTGTGTGTCTGGCCCTGAAAGAACTGGACCAGGTGTCCAAAGCCGCCACAGATCTGTTGGAGTGCCGCGTCGATCGGCTGCTTCAGGCCATGTCATCCTGCTGTCTGCTGGTCCTGCCTGGGGACACACCTGTCTCACCTCAGGACCTCCTGCTGCAAACAGACGCCTCAGTCCGAGCTGCTGCTGTCACTCTGAACAGGTAACACCCATGTTTTAACAGCATTCACACCACAGATGCTACTGCTCAACAGGCATCTTATGGTCCAGCGTCCAATGTCCAGTGTCCGGTGTCCCTGTGTAAACACTGTGAAAGAAACAATTTTTTTAAAGATTGTTTTTTGGTCTTTTTTGATGGTCACAGGTGTGTGTGTGTGTGTGTGTGTGTGTGTGTGTGTGTGTGTGTGTGTGTGTGTGTTCACAGGCAGAGTCAGCAGGTAGAGAAGTTTGTGTTTGAGCTGATTGAGGAGCTGAAGAAGAAGATGAAGCCGACGGAGACTGTTAACTTGGAGGTAACATACACACACACACACAAAGAGAGAGAGAGAGAGAGAGAGAGAGAGAGAGAAAACAGTATTGGGTCTCCTCATCTCCTCTCCCCCTCTCCTCCTCTCCTCTCCTCTCCTCCTCCCCTTCTCTCCCCCTCTCCTCCTCTCCTCTCCTCTCCTCCTCCCCTTCTCTCCCCCTCTCCTCCTCTCCTCTCCTCTCCTCCTCCCCTTCTCTCCCCCTCTCCTCCTCTTCCTCAGGGATCTTTCCAGTGTCTCCATCCAGACTCCAAACAGAAGACCCGCTGTCAGTCTTGTCTTCCTTGTCGTTTCTACAACCTGATTGGTCAGCTCTGCCATCGCAACACTGAAGCCCTGGTCAAAGGTCAGCCGTCCTTCCTGCCGTGTCTCCTTCTCTTCCATGCTTTTGTCTTTGCTCCCATCTCTTCTTTCTCCTCAGTCTTTAGCAGGTACATTCACCTTTCTCTGTTTCCATCTACACTGCTGGATCTAAAACTCTTCACTCAAAAATAAAACTTTCTTCTGACTCTTCATCACATGAACTCACGCCGTCCTTACTCGTCTTTTCCTCTCAGCCACCAAATCCTCCCTGGACACCCTGAGGAGGAGACTCCATGTCCTCAAATACCAGCCGTCCTCCTCCACCTCCACCTCCTGGGACAGCCAGTCAGCTCCTCCTGTCTTCAGAGCTTCCATCCAGCTCGCCATCCCCAACATCATCCTCAGACCCAGTCTGGACGACATCCAGGTACGTCTCCTCTGTTCTGCAGTGTGTGTTCGTCTCTGCTGCTCCTCATTATAGACAAAACAATGACTGTGTCCCTTTGTGTTCACTTTAACATGTGTGTGTGTGTGTGTGTGTGTGTGTGTGTGTGTGTGTGTGTGTGTGTCAGGCTGCACTGAATAAGCTGGTGAGCCTTGTGTTGTCCGTGACCAAAGACGTTCCTCTGTGGTCCTACTCTCATTTGCAGTACAAACAGCAGCAGGTACGCTCATCACTGATGTCACTCAGCTTGTTCTGCAAACAGCCAATCACACTCCAGCATCATTCTGTCCCTGTCTCTGTCTCTCAGGTGGAGCAGGCGGCGGTCCGCGATGCAGGAGACGACATCCCAGTGAAGCCGCCAGTCCTGAGGCCCCTGGACAGACAGCTGGCAGAACATAAAGACGTCACCAAGTCAGTCCAACGTCTCTGTGATGACTGTCCGGAATGATCTTAGTAAAAAGGGTTAAGTTGTTGTTGTTGTTGTTGTTGTTTGGAGCAGGTTGGTGATCCAGCTGAGCTCCGTCATGTCGTCTCTGAGAGCTCAAGCTGCTGAGACTCTGAATGAACTCGCTCACTTCTCTACTCTGTGGAACCAGGTCAGTGTGTGTGTGTGTGTGTGTGTGTGTGTGTGTGTATAGTTGTTGATGCTGGGTTAGACTAACAGTCTGATGTGTTTAGGACCCAGAGGAGCAGGTGCAGGCCTTCCTGCAGTCCGACCCGTCACTGACAGAGTTCAGCTCTCAGATCTCCTTCTACTCTGTGAGTCCAGGTTCAGTTACTGAACGTTATGATCAGGACTGAGTGACACGGCTCAGCTCCGTGTTTCCTACAGGACATGAAACAGGGTCACAGTGTGACAGGCTCCTCTCTTCATCCGTCTGAAATTTAAATCAAACATTAAAAGCATCAGTAAAAATAATCCAGTTTTATAATAATACACTGACCATTCTGTATCATCAGTACGAACAGCTGCTTGTGTTCTTTTACTTCACTAACATTGGACATTGACTTTTATTGATGTTCATCTGGCTCGTTCTCTCCACCCCTGGCGTTTCCACTGCAGAAGCTGGAGGAGCAGATTTCGGAGCTCCCAGCATTTTATACCGTGGGCTCCATCCTCTTCGACACCGACCAGCTGAAGCTGGCGCTCGCTCAGGAGTGTCGTCTCTGGAAACGAGCCTTCGGTGCCGCGCTCAACCACCAGGCATCCACCCACATGGATCACATCTTCTCATTTGTGGATGGGCTGACGAAGCGTCTGCAGCGTCCAATCACAGACCTGGAGGACGTCCGAGAAGCCATGGCAGCGCTCAGAGAGGTCAGCCAGCGTCTGATTGGCTGTCTGGTTTTCATCAGTTTCATCATTCATTCATTTACGTCAGTCATCAGTGCATCACCTGTTTACTGTTTGAGGTTCGGGAGGCGGAGGTGCGTATTGATGCCACCATCGGTCCGGTGGAGGAATCCTTCGCTCTGCTCAACAAACACGAGCTGCTCTTCAACGATGGAAACGCTGAGCGAGTGGACGGACTGACGTACGCCTGGACAAACCTCAACGCACTGGTGAGACACATGGACGGGCTGGGGAATGTGTTGTGTCAACGAGAGTTCGTACAGCGACTGGAGTCTGTTGTGGTTTCAGGTGGTGCAGAACCAGAACACTCTGGTGAAGATCCAACCCAGCATGAAAGCAGACCTGCTGTCTGCAGTGCAGAGCTTCCAGAGCCACGTCCAGAGTTTCTGCACCGAGTACAACCACAGGTACACACATCACGGACATCACAGACATCACAGACAGACAGCTGTGTGCTCAAACATCAAGCGTGTGTGTGTGTGTGTGTGTGTGTGTGCGTGTGTGCAGGGGCCCGGGGGAGGAGGGCGTGGCTCCAGCTGAAGCCAGTGAGCGGCTGCAGACATTTCAGGCTGAGTTTGAGCAGCTATGGAGGAAATACACCACCTACTCTGGAGGAGAGGAGCTGTTCGGACTGCCTGTTAAAGGTAGGACTGTCCGACCAGCAGACCCACCTCCCTCCTTGCCTTCTTTTCACCTTCCTCCTCCTCCTCTTTCTTCCTTTTCCTTGCAGAGTATCCGGAGCTGCAGAGGATAAAGAGGGAGCTCTCTCTGCTGTCCAAACTTTACACTTTGTATAATGCGGTCATCGACAGCGTCGCCGGCTACTACGACGTCCTGTGGGCCGACCTCAACATTGAGAAGATCAACACTGAGCTGCAGGACTTCCAGAACAGGTGCAGCAGGGAGGATTCTCCATGTTATGGAACATGTTTGACAGTGTTTAAGACTCAACTGCACTCAGTAAGTTGAAAGCTTCCGATCACTGTTGGCAGCAGAAAAAGAAAGATACCTTTCATAGCGTAGCACAGCTTTTTAAAGCAAAACCTGGAAACTGTAAGTTTCTTTCTCGACCTCTCACTGGATCTCCGTCTGAGTTTTCAGGATCAGGAAGCTTCCGAAGGCGCTGAAGGAGTGGCAGGCCTTCAGAGATCTGAAGAAAACCATCGATGACTTCACTGAGACCTGCCCTCTGCTCTACATGATGGCCAACAAGGTAGGACAGCCTGCCCGTCAGGCTGACTTCACTGAAACAGGAAGTCACTGTTGAATTTTTTTTTTTACTGCAGCTCAGCGACTCACTGTGTCCTTCAGGCCATGCTGCCCAGACACTGGACTCGGCTCAGTGAGTTGACTGGTCACAGTTTCCAGGTGGAATCAGAGAGTTTCTCCCTCAGAAACATCATGGAGGCTCCACTGCTGAAGAGCAAAGAAGATATTGAGGTACTGAGGCTTTGTTTACGTTTGTCAGCGTGGACTCGAAGGCACAAATACAAATGATTGTTCTGGGATTTAGCTTGTTCCATGTCTCATCTGGGCGTATTTTTTTAACCCTGAAAAGTTGAGAATAACTCAACTCAATAAATCTTAATCCTGAAAACTCGGAATCAAACTCTGAATACTACCTCTCTGATTCTGCCTTTTTTCCTGCGTGTGTCAGGATGTTTGCATCAGTGCGGTGAAGGAGCGGGACATCGAGGCCAAGCTGAAGGACGTGGTGGCCGAGTGGAGCAGCCAGACGCTCAGCTTCGCCACCTTCAGGACCAGAGGAGAACTGCTGCTGAAAGGAGCCGACACCGCCGAGAAAATCTCCATGATGGAGGACAGCCTGATGGTGCTGACGTCACTGCTGAGCAACAGGTAGGGAGGCGGAGCGTGTAAGGAAAGAAAGAAAGAGAAGAAGAAAGGAAGGAGAGTGGTGGAAAGGAAGACAGACTCAAAGGGCAAGAGAGAGAGAAAGGCTGGGAAAAAGGAAAAAGGACAACAAGAGGACAACAAAGGGACTCGAAAGGAAAGAAGAAAAACAAATAAAGACTTGGTTAAAAAAAGAGAAGCAAAAAAACATGAAATGCAAGAATGAATGAACAGGTGGTCTGCTGTCCTCCCTCCTGCAGGTATAACGCTCCGTTCAAGCCGTCCATCCAGCTGTGGGTCCAGAAACTCTCCAACACGTCCGAGATCATTGAGAAGTGGCTGTCGGTTCAAAACCTCTGGATCTACCTGGAGGCGGTGTTCGTGGGAGGAGACATCGCCAAGCAGCTGCCTCAGGTCACAGCAAACACCTGCCGTCTTTGACGTCCTCACCACGGCTCGATGTTTCCTTTTTTCTGTCCGATCAAACAGAATTTAAAGTTTGTCTTTAACTTGTTCAGGAGGCCAAACGTTTCCAGAACATTGACAAGTCGTGGCAGAGGATCATGCAGCGAGCACACGAGGTTCCCAATGTGGTGCAGTGCTCTGTGGGAGACGAGACTCTCAGCCAGGTGCTGCCCGCGTGCCTCTGAGCAACACAACGCTAACAATATACGGTTTGTCTGGATTCGTTCTTCATCTCTCTTCTTCTTTCCTCCACCTCCAGCTGCTGCCTCACCTCCTGGAGCAGTTGGAGCTCTGTCAGAAGTCCCTGTCCGGTTACCTGGAGAAGAAACGGCTGGTGTTTCCTCGTTTCTTCTTTGTGTCCGACCCCGCCCTGCTGGAGATTCTGGGTCAGGCCTCTGACTCACACACTATACAGGTAACGCACATTCATACCGGTCGTGCACAGGTGACACACATTCTGCTCTTCACTGAGCCACAAACCGTTTGTGTTTCAGTCATGTTGAAATCTCTCTCCCTCCCTGCGTCTCCTTCCACCAGGCTCATCTGCTCAGTCTGTTTGACAACGTTAACAGAGTGGTGTTCAACGAGAAAATCTACGACCAGATCGTCAGTTTTCAGTCTCAGGAAGGAGAAACGGTGGAGCTGAGCCAACCTGTCCTGGCACAGGTGAGGTCACCTGGTCGCGTACATCTGTCTGGTGTCTGGTGGAGATGCTGTCATCAAGTGAAATATAAATCCAACCTGCACCGTATAAATCCAGCTGATCTATTTATCCTCAACACTGTTTTAGCTTAAATTTTATGAAGGGCAACATTTAATTATGTCTGTGTCCATCAACTCTGTCTCCGGCTGGACGTGTATGGACAGTATCTCTGACCCATGAAGGCTGCAGCTTTAACTGTTGGACTTTTCTCCAACAGGGGAACGTGGAGGTGTGGTTAGGACAGCTGCTCGCCGGGGTGAGGCAGACCCTCCATGCCATCATCCGTCAGGCCTACCTGGCCATCAGTGACCCCGGCCTGAAGCTGCTGGAGTTCCAGTCAGCATTTCCAGCTCAAGTGGGCCTGCTGGGAATCCAGATGATCTGGACCAGAGATGCAGAAGATGCGCTCGTCCTCAGCAAGTCTGAAAAGAAGGTGCTTTTAATTTGAAAGAATGAGCAGAAGGAAATCATGCATTTCATTATCAGATCGTCTCCCCTCACTGTCCCCTGTCTGACGGGCTGGCAGATCATGCAAACCACCAATCAGAAGTTCCTGGATCTCCTCAACGAGCTGATCGACATGACGACCAGGGAGCTGAGCAGGAACGAGAGGACCAAGTATGAGACGCTCATCACCATCCACGTACACCAGAGGGACATCTTTGATGAGCTGGTGGGTGGACAGAGGGACGGATGAATACACAGTTTAACAGTGACCACAGCGATTAGCAGCATGTTGTAATTTTACCTCCATCAGGTGCATCTGAACGTGAGATCTGCGTCGGACTTTGAGTGGCAAAAACAGTCGAGGTTTTATTTCTTGGAGGAGACGGACAGGTGCGTCATCCAGATCACAGATGTGGAGTTCAGCTACTGCAACGAATACCTGGGCTGCACAGACAGACTGGTCATCACCCCGCTGACTGACAGGTACACCGCACACCGGCACCAAACCCACTGCCTGCTGGGAGACACCGTTATTAAAATGATGCTTTCATTGTCCAGCCAGAGCCAAATGTGCTAATATTCTTTGGGACATCTGTCCAGGTGTTACATCACTCTGTCCCAGGCTCTGGGAATGAGTATGGGTGGAGCACCGGCTGGTCCAGCAGGAACAGGTAACACTACATATCTCTAATGATAACTCAGTGAAGTACTCTTATACTGAAGTGTGTGATTTTCCAGGTAAGACAGAGACCACTAAAGACATGGGCCGCTGTCTGGGGAAATATGTGGTGGTTTTCAACTGTTCGGACCAGATGGACTACAGAGGACTGGGACGCATTTACAAAGGTATGTGTGATTACTCTTGTTAGGTCATGTGAGGGTATTTACTGGAAACCTCCTGCTTGTTACCCTCCACCCTCAGCACCTGGGATGGATCCACCTCAAACAGCACTGTCTGAGCTAGAAGATCGATTTCATTGGTCCAGAAGGTTGTGACCTGTCCACAAAGGAGGAGGAGGAGCACATGACCAGATGTCCAAAGGATCTACAGGATCATGGCCTGATTTTGCTGTGTGCTAAGTGAGTCTGTTGCTGTGTGTCTCTGCAGGTCTGGCCCAGTCCGGAGCCTGGGGCTGCTTTGATGAGTTTAACCGCATCGAGCTGCCGGTCCTGTCCGTCGCTGCCCAGCAGATCTACATCGTCCTGCAGTGTAAAAAGAACAAGAAGAAGCAGTTTGTCTTCACAGATGGAGACGTGGTGGACATGGACCCTGAGTTTGGCATCTTCCTCACCATGGTAACCAAACACTGATGTAATGAAGCATCCTGCAGGAGGGTCTAAAGGAGAGTTCAGACCAAACACAAACCACCTGCGGTGTGATTACAGTCAGAGTCAGTGCAAAGATGCAAACAGATGCAAACAGATGCAATACGAGTCCAGGTTAGCGCTGTGGTTAGCTGCCTTCCCCAGTTAGCCCAAACATTAGCACAGCTAGAAGTCTCCTGAATTAAAAAGCAACAGTTCTGACAAGTGAACATAAGAACTACATTTCCACAGATCATCTGAGAACCGACCAAAATATTTCAGAAATAATTCTGAACATCAGAGTAAAGGCTACAGCGCAGCTCACCTGAGGATTAAAGAAATGAGACATGGTTGAACTGATGGCAGAGATTAAGAATAGCAGGTCTAACCATAGACCCGTACTGAGCTCAGTAAAACAGACTAGTAGCTTGATTAATCTGAAGTTGGAGGGCCACCTCAGAACCAGCCAGATCTAGATCTGAATTAAACCCACCACAGTTCCAGACTGAGAGTAACTTCCTGGTCCTACAGAACCCTGGTTACGCCGGTCGCCAGGAGCTGCCTGAGAATCTGAAGATTCAGTTCCGTACGGTAGCCATGATGGTCCCGGACCGAGCCATTATCATGAGGGTCAAACTTGCCAGCGCAGGTTTTCGTGACAACCAGGTTCTCAGCAGAAAGTTCTACACCCTCTACAAACTGTGCGAGGAGCAGCTCTCCAAACAGGTCAGAGACTCCAGTCGTCAGATGTCCTTCTGTCCCTCTGTCCCTCTGATGGGCTTCTCAGGTTTTAGTCATCTTCACAAACATTTTCAAACTTTCTCTTCCTCCACTCGAGCATTTGTTCTGTTTGTTCATATTTCTTGTACGTTTGCCTTCATGTTGTTAGTTGTTGATGTTTTTGCACCAGGTCCATTATGATTTTGGTCTGAGGAACATTTTGTCGGTGTTGAGGACACTGGGAGCTGTGAAGAGATCCAACCCATCAGAGCCAGAGAAGACTGTGGTGATGAGGGTCCTGAGAGACATGAACCTGTCCAAACTGGTGTGTGTGTGTGATACAGTGGTGTGGCTCTTAGTGATGTACACAGCAGTATGATGGACTCTGTCTGTCTCTGTCCGTAGGTGGACGAGGACGAGCCTCTGTTTATGAGTCTGATCAATGATCTGTTTCCTGGCATCGGTAGGTTTCTGTCTCTCTCCACGTAACGTTAGCACAGTCATCTCGTGTGGTCCAGGACGGGCTTCTGCTGGTGGAAGTTTCTAATCGGGATGGTGTTTGGTGACGAACACATGAAGCGGTTTCTTTATTCTGTAGCTGTTGTTTTTTTCATCTTGATGTTTCAAATGATTAATTTTCTAAATATGTTTTGGGACCAGTGTTTTTTCATCCTCCTCCTTCTCTACATCCTCGTCTGTAGTTCTGGATAAAGCAGGGTATCCAGACTTGGAGTCGTCCATCTTCAGTCAGGCTCAGCAGGCCGGTCTGATCCCTCATCCCCCCTGGATCCTCAAACTGGTCCAGCTCTACGAGACGCAGAGAGTCCGACATGGTACAGATGGTTACAGACAGAACCTGAAAGAGTGGGGGCAGTGAGGGCAACAAGTCAGAAACCCAAATAACTAATAACAGACTTTATAACTCTTTCCTAAGAAACGAAGGACCAGTAAAATAAAGCGTCATTTACTAATAACTAGGCAGAATTTTCTGGAATCAGCCTCAGGTGAGGCTGGGGACTGCACAGCAGCGTCCTCAGTACAGACACGAGTACCTGTTCTGTGCTGCCGTAGGTATGATGACGTTGGGACCCAGCGGCGCCGGGAAGACGACCTGCATCCACACACTGATGAAGGCCATGTCAGAGTGCGGCTCTCCCCACCGTGAGATGAGGATGAACCCCAAAGCGATCACGGCCTCGCAGATGTTCGGCACGCTGGACGTCACCACCAACGACTGGACCGACGGTGTCTTCTCCACCCTGTGGAGGAAGACTCTCAAGGCCAAGAAGGTTGATGGACACCTGGAGTGCACAGAGTGCTGCAGTGCCTTTACAAATGATTCCACACATTCACAGTCTTTGTTTAATAACCTGCACATTTCAACAGGTTAAGGATAAATACAGGTGAACCAGCAAATAGGAACAGGAGACATCATATTACAACATGACACGTGTGTGTGTGTGTCTGTGTGTGTGTGTGTCTGTGTGTGTGTGTGTGTGTCAGGGGGAATACATCTGGATTGTGCTGGATGGTCCGGTGGATGCCATCTGGATTGAGAATCTGAATTCAGTTCTGGACGACAACAAAACTTTGACACTGGCAAATGGAGATCGAATCCCCATGGCTCCCTGCTGCAAGGTCTGTCACCCTGCCTGCCTGCCTGTCTGTCTGCCTGTCTGTCTGCCTGCCACCCTGCCTGTCACCCTGCCTGCCTGCCTGTCTGTCTGCCTGTCTGTCTGCCTGCCTGCCTGCCTGTCTGTCTGCCTGCCTGCCTGCCTGTCTGTCTGCCTGCCACCCTGCCTGTCACCCTGCCTGCCTGCCTGCCTGTCTGTCTGCCTGTCTCTCTGTCTGCCTGTCTGTCTGCCTGTCACCCTGCCTGTCACCCTGCCTGCCTGCCTGCCTGTCTGTCTGCCTGTCTGTCTGCCTGTCTCTCTGTCTGCCTGTCTCTCTGTCTGCCTGTCTGTCTGTCTGTCTGTCTGTCACCCTGCCTGTCACCCTGCCTGTCTGTCTGCCTGTCTGTCTGCCTGTCTCTCTGTCTGCCTGTCTCTCTGTCTGCCTGTCTGTCTGTCTGTCTGTCTGTCACCCTGCCTGTCACCCTGCCTGTCTGTCTGCCTGTCACCCTGCCTGTCTGTCTGCCTGTCTCTCTGTCTCTCTGCCTGCCTGTCTTCCTGTCTCTCTGTCTGCCTGTCTGTCTGTCTGTCTGTCTGTCACCCTGCCTGTCACCCTGCCTGTCACCCTGCCTGTCTGTCTGCCTGTCTCTCTGTCACCCTGCCTGTCTGTCTGCCTGCCTGTCTGTCTGCCTGCCTGCCTGTCTGCCTGCCTGTCTGTCTGCCTGTCTCTCTGTCTGCCTGTCTGCCTGTCTGCCTGTCTGTCTGCCTGTCACCCTGCCTGCCTGTCTGCCTTTCTGACTTTGTATTCTGCCTCCAGATTGTCTTTGAGCCCCACAACATTGACAACGCGTCCCCGGCCACAGTGTCCAGGAATGGGATGGTGTTCATGAGCTCGTCGGTGCTCGCCCCAGCCCCCATCCTGCAGGCCTGGTTACAGAAACTACCAGGACAGCAGGCCGACAGCCTGAAACTCTGCTTCGACTGCTGCTACCAGGTGAAGAGATAATCCTCCACCATCCAGCAGTGTCTGTTCATTTCTATGATCATCAGCTTTGAAACTTTCTGCAGAGATAATCCCAATAACCAGTGTTTCATATTTGATCTTCTTATTCGTTTTTGCTTTAATATTTTCTAACTGTGACGTGTTTTTTCTGTTGCACCTTCAGGACCTGTTGGACTTTCTCTTCACTGCTGTGTCTCCTAAGATGCAGGTGCTGGAGTGTATGTACATCAGACAGACGATCGACCTGCTGCAGGTAGTAAATACTTTGCAGTCGCTGTGACCTCCTGCTGAGGAACACAGATTTCTATGTTTGGGAGGGTGAACTTCCTGTTGTTAAACCTGAGTCCCTGCTGCTGGCTTCATGTTCCTGTGTAACGTGGCTACGTGTCGATGTCAACAGGGATTTTCTAAAACTGAGTATTTTTCATATTGGTGTGCTCAGGGTTTGCTCCCAGCAGCAGAGGAGAAACAGGGTTGCCATGGAGACGTGGGTCGACTGTTTGTGTTCGCGGTCATGTGGTCTCTCGGAGCGCTGCTGGAGCTGGACGACAGAGCCAAGATGGAGGCCTTCCTAAAGGTGTTTGAATCCTTTCCCTCTGACTTTCCGTGGGTGACGCTCCTGGTTTAGTTCGGCCACGCTGACGCTGAGATCTGTTCACAACTACGGCCACATTTCCATAAAATTTGCCGTGGACATTCATCATCTACCGACGGTGGATTTCAGACCTTTCCTCCGGCGCCACCCTCCAGAACCCAAACCTAACATGGTCTTGTTTACATGTTTTTCTGTTTGAAGGGTCACAGCTCGTCTCTGGACCTGCCACAGACTCAGGACGATGAGACCATCTTCGAGTTCACTGTCAATGAGCAGGGACAGTGGGAGCACTGGTCCAACAAGGTCTGTGGACACAAACCTGTCCCCTCAGCGTATATACATTTAAGAACTTATTTTCTCCAAAGTGAGGTCCAGGACTCTTTGACCTGAATTCCTCCGATCTCAGATCTCAGAGTTAAAAACTGTAAAAACTGAAAAACAAACTCACCTCATGTATCTTCTGGATTTATCACTGTCACGATCCAGGTCCCAGACTACGTCTACCCCAAAGACCACGTTCCCGACTACTCGTCCATCCTGGTTCCCAATGTGGACAATGTGAGGACGGACTTCTTGATGCAGACCATCATGAAGCAGAGGAAGGCTGTACTGCTGATCGGAGAGCAGGGAACCGCCAAGACTGTCATGGTTAAAGTGAGACGGGAGAGAAGTAACAGTAACTGAGAAGTAACTGATGAAGCGACATGCTTTCAAACATAATATGAATGAACATAATAACCTAACAAACCTGAAACCTGTGGCTCCCCCTGCAGGGCTACACCAGTAAGCTGGACCCAGAGCTCCACCTCAGTAAGGCAGTCAACTTCTCATCGGCCACTCTGCCCAGCATGTTCCAGAGAACCATCGAGAGCTACATCGATAAACGAATGGGTGCCACCTACGGACCGCCAGCCGGACGCAAGATGACCGTCTTCATAGACGACATCAACATGCCTGTTATCAACGAATGGGGAGACCAGGTCAGATTCAGACTCTCTGATTGGTCAGCATCAAGTGTTTTCAGTTTTCTGTCAGTTACCTCCACCAAACCAGTCACATACCCCCCTGCCATCTTCAGATAACCAATGAGATTGTACGTCAGCTGATGGAGCAGGGAGGCTTTTACAGTTTGGATCGTCCAGGAGAGTTCATCACCGTGGTCGACATCCAGGTAACGAAGTCAACGCTGAGGCGAGGGCTCGTTCCAGCCCTGCAGGTCTAAGCTGGGAGATTTCACAGCAGATCACTGCACCGTCACTGCAAGAAACCTACACTGGATCAAGTAACTGTTGTTGTATTACCACCAGTGTACCGAGCTGTGGCACGTAGAACAAATCCTGTTCTTGTAATGACCTTTAACAGCTGGTGGCAGCCATGATCCACCCAGGCGGCGGTCGGAACGACATCCCTCAGCGCCTGAAGAGGCAGTTCTCCATCTTTAACTGCACCCTGCCCTCCAACTCCTCCATCGATAAGATCTTTGGCACCGTGGCTCAGGGATACTTCTGCCCAGAGAGAGGCTTCCCCGCCGGGGTCTGCGACCTCGCCGCCGCCCTCGTTCCCACCACCAGAAGGGTGTGGCAGGCCGTGAAGGCGAAGGTAAAATATTCACAGATGCCCACTTCCCTTTCGCTGTTTCCTGTTTGTCAGAGTATTTATTATGTTTAGGAACAAAGTAAAATACAAGTTCAGTTCATTGTAAGAATATGTGACATAGTAGGAACTTATAAAATTTTATCTCCTGTTGATGATTAAATACCACAGTACATCCCTAAATAATTTGTCCACCAGGCGTTGAGCAGATTTGAACTAACCTTCCCTCCTCTGTGTTTCGGCAGATGTTACCGTCTCCTGCCAAGTTCCACTATATTTTCAACCTCAGGGACCTCAGCAGAATCTGGCAGGTAGAAAACACAGCACCATTTTTTTTCTTTTCGCTTTTTGACCCTGAAACAAACCAAACATATTCTCCCCATTTTTTCTTTTTTATCCAGATGTCCTTCTTCTCACTCCATCACACTTATCTGTCGTTACGTTACAGTCAGTGTCATGTTTTTACAGCATAGTATTTTTATTTCTCCTTCAGATTCTGTCCTGTGTTTCTCCTGCTCTCTGAATGGAACCGATGATTTGTTTTCTTTCTCATCAGACTGAGAGAATAAAGTCTGGTGAACTGTGGCGTTCACAGACGTGCTGTTTGTCGTTGCGTTGTGTTTCAGGGGATCCTGACAGTGAAGTCTGACGTGTGTCAGAGCTCCGAGCTGCTCTCGGCTCTCTTCCATCACGAGTGCAGCAGAGTGATCGCCGACCGCTTCATCGACAGCAGTGACAGACAAACCTTCAGCTGCATCGTGGAGAAGGTGTGTGTGGTTTTACGCTGCTGAAGTTCATGAATTATAAATAATTCAAAATATTATTTATGTGTTCTGTTCCTTTAAATATTCTATTGCAGTAGAATTATTTTCATTTAATTCTAATGTCCATCATTTCAAACACACGGGCGACTTACAGTCCTGTCAGTTTCCAGATCGAACACAGCACAGCTCGTTTCCCATCAGCTCCAATCATCATCACGCTTTCACTAACCACTCCCCCTCCTCACTCACTCAGATCACAGTGGAGGATCATGGGAGAGCTCTGACCGAGCATGCTCAGTGGGACAGCTGCTTTGTGGACTTCCTGCGTGAAGCTCCGGAGGCAACGGGGGACGAACCAGAAGACACCGAGCTGGAAGCTCCAAAGGTCTCCAGAACCAGACGGACACATCCCGTTTAATAATTATTGACGCTCTTCAGATGTTTCATCAGTGTAAAACTTGATATGATTGACAGGTGTATGAGCCAATCCCGTCACTGGACGCTCTGGCGGAGCGGCTGTCTGTTTTCCAGCTGCAGTACAATGAGGCGGTGAGAGGCGGAGCCATGGACCTGGTCTTCTTCAAGGTAAAGATGATTCCTGTCAGACTGATGCCACGCTGGAGGTGGAGTCGCCAAACCGCTCCTGAAAACACAACTGTGGTCAAAAGACCCAGAGACGCAGTGACGTTCACGTCACCAGTGAACACTCACCTGGAGTAACGGAAACATTTCTCTGGTTTTATAATCCTCTCCATATTTCCAATGGCAGGATGCGATGACCCACCTGATGCGGATCTCGCGGATCCTGCGGACGCCGCAGGGGAACGCCCTGCTGGTCGGGGTCGGTGGGTCAGGAAAGCAGAGTCTGACGAGGCTGGCGTCGTTCATCGCAGGATACCAAACCTTCCAGATCACACTGACCAGGTCTGACACACAACACACACCTGTGACTGACAGGAAATGCACATCTAAACCTGCAGCAGCGACAGCTGAGCAACACTCACTGTATGAACTGAAACTAAAGAACTTCCAGTTGCTTTAGTGACGTACAGGTGTCCTCCAGGACACAGCGCGTTCTGCCCGACTGCGCAGTGAAGCAGTGCGTCTCAGACTGGCAACATGCAACCAGGGTCCCACTGGACTCGAACCAGAGACGCTGCAGTCACGACCAGACAGATGTGACTGATCTGCAAGGAACAATGAGGAAAAGTTCAAATGTTTAAATGATCATAAAGAATGAAAAGCTGCTGGTCGTCCTTACAAACATCCTCTCTGGGTGGTGTCTGTGTGTGTGTGTGTGTGTGTGTGTGTGTGTGTGTGTGTGTGTGTGTGTGTGCGTCCTGCAGGACGTACAGCTGCAGTAACCTGCTGGAGGATCTGAAGGCTCTGTATCGGATCGCCGGTCAGCAGGGAAAAGGAGTCACGTTCCTCTTCACCGACAACGACATTAAAGACGAAGCCTTCCTCGGTACCTGTTTATTTAGAATAAATAACATTTGTAGGTCGATTATTTTAATGCCAAAGAAGAACACACTCCAGCAGCATCTTGACACACACTCATCAAGGAATCAGTGAATTAACATTTGTTCCCCACTGTACCTGGACTACATCTGTGTGACCGTCTCAGGAACACTTCTCTCCTTTCAGAATACATGAACAACGTCCTGGCGAGCGGCGAAGTTTCCAACCTGTTTGCTCGTGATGAGCTGGATGACATCACTCAGGATCTGATTCCTGTCATGAAGCGACAGCAGCCTCGTCGACCTCCGACCTCAGAAAACCTCTACGACTTCTTCCTGTCCCGAGTGCGGAGCAACCTCCACGTCGTCCTCTGCTTCTCGCCCGTTGGGGAAAAGTTTCGGACTCGTGCTTTAAAGGTGACGCTCTGTCATTTACAACATGTCATGACATGTGATCTGATGAGAAATGAGATGAGACAGCATGTGGTGAGATAAAGTCACAGGACCAGATGACATGATGTTCTGTTAGCTTTGTCTGTGACCTTTGACCTTCAGCCTCATCAGTGAACCTGACCTTTGACCTCTGAACAGTTCCCAGGCCTGATATCGGGCTGCACTGTGGACTGGTTCCAGCGCTGGCCTCGGGACGCCCTGGTCGCTGTATCGCATCACTTCCTGTCTCAGTACCAGGACCTCCGCTGCTCAGAGGATGTAAAGCAAAGTGTGGTGGTTACCATGGGAACCTTCCAGGTAGCGCACACGTTGTGATCAGGTGTGTATTATTAGCACGTGAAGCAGATTGATCACATGACCTCTCTCCCTCCAGGACCTGGTGGCGGAGAAATGTGCCGAGTATTTTGAGCGTTTCCGCCGTCAGACGTTCGTGACGCCCAAATCCTACCTGTCCTTCATCGACAGCTACAAGATCATCTACGCCGAGAAGATCGCTCACGTCGGCACGCTGGCTGAGCGCATGAAGACAGGTGAGGCCGGGGAATGCTGGGAACAAACAAGCGTGGCAGAGTGTTTGCGGCGGCTTTCTCACCTGTGCACACCTGGCCAGTCGCTGCGAGCAGCTTTCAGTATAAAAGCTGTTTGTCGTCTGTTTCTGCTGCTGCTGTTTGCAGGTCTGTGCAAGCTGATGGAAGCGGAGCAGTCGGTGTCTCAGCTCTCTGAGGAGCTGGTGGTGAAGGAGCAGGAGCTCGCTGTCGCCTCCCACAGGGCAGATGAAGTCCTGCAGGAGGTCACGGCCAAAGCTCAGGCAGCTGAAAAGGTCTGTAGATAATATGCTGGGCTGTTTGTCTGTCAGCTTGTTGAGACTCTGCCCCCTATTGGCCAAAGAAATACGCAGTTTTAATCACCTGTCTGTCTGCAGGTGAAGCAGCAGGTGCAGAAGGTGAAGGATAAAGCTCAGCTCATCGTCGATGAGATTGAAGCTGATAAAACAGCTGCAGAGTCCAAACTGGAGGCTGCAAAACCTGCACTGGAGGCTGCTGAGGCTGCACTGCAGGTCCCTCTGTGACACACACACACACACAGACACACACAGACACACACACACACACACAGACACACACAGCCTCGTGCCCGATGATGGGGGACGATCCCGGGTTCCTCTGGTTTCTTCTCTGTCTCTGCAGACCATTAAACCAGCAGACATAGCCACAGTGAGGAAGCTCCAGAAGCCTCCTCATCTCATCATGAGGATCATGGACGCCGTGCTGCTGCTGTTCCAGAGGAAGGTCACTCAGTCGTGTTTGCTTTGAAACATTCACATCCTCAGGAAAACTTTCAGAAGTGAGACGTTGGTGTGAGACTTTGTCCTCCTCCCATCGTTCCTTTATCATCTCTCTTTTCCTTCATTTGTTTGGCTCAGATTGACCCGGTGGCTGCTGATCCTGAACGACCTTGTCCACGACCTTCGTGGGCCGAGGCCATGAAGCTGATGCAGAACTCGGCCTTCCTCAGCATGCTGCTCAACTTCAGCAAGGTTGTATCAACCAGCTGAGCTGCCACTGAACGGCTGTGCCAGTCTGGATTCCTGCGGAGCGATCCACCTGAGGAGGTAACAGTATCTGCCCCCCTGTCCTGTTTGTGCTGCAGGACACCATCACAGAGGAGGTGGTGGAGCTGCTCGCTCCTTACCTGCAGATGGACGACTACAACATGGAGTCGGCCAAGAGGATCTGCGGTAATGTGGCTGGACTCTGCTCCTGGACTCAGGCCATGGCTGACTTCTTCGCCATCAACAAGGAGGTCCTGCCTCTGAAGGTGCACACAGAGGAGACGCTTCGAGGACAACAACCTGATGTTCAACAGGTCAAACAAGAGCAAAGCAAAGAGTTCATGATGTGTGTGTGTGTGTGTGTGTGTGTGTGTGTGTGTGTGTGTGTGTGTGTGTGTGTGTGTGTGTGTGCGTGTGTGTGTGTGTGTGTGTGTGTGTGTGTGTGTGTGTGTGTGTGTGCGCAGGCTAACCTGGCCCTGCAGGAGGCTCGTCTGCTGGTCGCTCAGGCTGAACTGGCTAAAGCTCAGGAACAGCTGGATGCTAAGCAGCAGGAGCTGGACGCCGTGCAGGTAAAAGTCACACACACACACAGTAGCTGGTGATTTTTCTTCTTCTTGCGTTTTTTTTCCTGTTAACTGTGTTTACGTGTTTTATTTAAATGAATGAATAAGTGATCTGACCTGAACTTCAGGCGCTTTATGACGGTGCCATGAAGGAGAAGCAGGACCTGCAGGACGACGCTCAGGCCTGCCGCCGCAAGATGGCCAACGCCACGGCTCTGATCGACGGGCTGGGAGGAGAGAAGGTCAGCTTTATCCCTCCGTCTGTCATCCGTTCATCAGTAATCTATCTCACCTTTCATCCCTCCATCTCTCTCCTGGTCTTGTGTTTCAGGTTCGTTGGACCGACAGCAGTGCTGGGTTCCAGACGCAGATCAAACACCTGGTTGGGGACGTCTTACTGTCCACAGGCTTCCTGTCCTATGCCGGTCCCTTTAACCAGGAGTACCGCAGCCTGCTGCTGGAGCTGTGGAAGAAAGAGATGGAGGAGAAGCTCATCCCCTTCAGTCCCGTAAGACTTTACAGATCAGACGGTCTCTGAGGATTCAGTCCCTGTCTTTTCAAATACCTGCTCAGAGCTGTTGACACAAACCGTTCTGTCTCCTGCAGGACCTAAACGTCATCGGTCTGCTGGTGGACAACGCCACAGTGAGCGAGTGGAACCTGCAGGGTTTACCCAGCGACGACCTGTCCATCCAGAACGGCATCGTGGTGACGAAGGCTTCGCGCTATCCGCTGCTGATAGACCCGCAGGGCCAGGGCAAGACCTGGATCCAGAACAGAGAGAGAGACCACCAGCTGCAGGTGAAGAGGGATGAGGAGGGAATCATAAACATCGCCCCCTGCTGGTGAAAAGTACAACCAGAATTAATCAGAGCGGTTTCCTGATTCCTGGATGTCCTCTTCTGTGTCTCAGGTGACGTCTCTGAACCACAAATATTTCCGTTCCCACCTGGAGGACAGTCTGTCTCTGGGGCGCCCCCTGCTGCTGGAGGATGTAGGGGAGGAACTGGACCCCGTCCTGGACAACATACTGGACAAAAACTACATCAAGTCCGGATCCACTTACAAAGTGAGACAGCTGTGACAGCACTGGACACTGAAAACAATTCATGCTTTAGTTTTTCATTCACTGAAATAACTCTGTTGTGCACTAACCTGCTTTTTATACACACGAAACAAAAAGATCCAACAACACGACAGAGTCACAACATGAGAGTCATGGAGTCGCTGTAATGATCTCGTCCTCGTCCTCGTCCCGCAGGTGAAGGTAGGCGATAAGGAGGTGGATGTGATGAAGGGCTTTACGCTCTACATCACCACCAAGCTGGCCAACCCGGCGTACAGCCCCGAGGTCAGCGCCAGGACGGCCGTGGTCGACTTCACCGTCACCCAGCGAGGCCTGGAGGACCAGCTGCTGGGACGAGTCATACTCCTGGAGAAACAGGTCCACACTCGGCAGATGATCAGCTAGTTAGCAAGTTAAGCAGTAATTAAACAGGTAGTTAGGTAGAGCAGCTTCATTTAACCATTAAGAAGGATTTTATAAACTCTGAAAACATTAACATTGAACTTTTAGGCTCAGATTCATTGGTGCTGTTCAATAAAAGCATCGTTTCAGTGACCACTGAATCTGACATCGTCCACCCTGTGGGTCTGACCAGGAGCTGGAGGCGGAGCGAGTGAAGCTCCTGGAGGAGGTGACGTCTAACAAGAGGAAGATGCAGGAGCTGGAGGACAGTCTGCTGTTCAGGCTGACCAGCACACAGGGCTCCCTGGTGGAGGACCAGTCTTTGATCGAGGTGCTGAGGGTCACCAAGACCACCGCTCAGGAGGTACTGCTTCCTGTGGACTCACAGATTTTGTTAACTTAATGTCCGTGAGCCAGGAGGTGTCCAATGCCTCCGAACTCTTTGACCAGTTCACAAAATAAAACATAATCTCCCTGATTGAAGGACATTAGCAACAATGAGCCTAATAAGCTATTTAAACCACGCGATCGTGTGCTGTCGCTTCGCAGGTGAGTGAGAAATTGTCGGTGGCAGCGGAGACGGAGGTGAAGATCAACCAGGCCAGGGAGGAGTACCGCCCGGTGGCCACCAGAGGGAGCATCCTCTACTTCCTGATCGTGGAGATGTCGCTGGTGAACGTCATGTATCAGACGTCGCTGAGGCAGTTCCTGGGGATCTTTGACTCGTCCATGCAGAACTCTGCCAAGTCCCAGCTCACATCCAAACGCATCAGCAACATCATCAGCTTCCTCACCTACCAGGTGCCCTTCACCGGCAACTGTAGCTGTGTGTCCAGTCCAGTCTATGAGACTATCATTTAAATATTGTTTGGACACATACTGCAGGTGTGAGTGACTGAGCACCTGTTTGTCTCTCCTCAGGTGTACTGTTACACAGCCAGAGGTCTGTATGAGGAGCACAAGCTGCTGTTCACTCTGCTGCTGGCTCTGAAGATCGACCTGCAGGCCCGAAACATCTCGCACCCTGAGGTGCTCACCTTCGTCAAAGGTCCCACGCTCTTCCTCCTCTTCCTCCTCTCTCCATCTTTTGCTTGTTTGTTTAAAGGAATGTGACAGTAACGCTTTGCGTGTGCAGGCGGCGCCTCTCTGGATCTGAACTCTGTAGAATCCAAACCGCGGCGCTGGATCTTGGATCAGACTTGGCTCAATCTGGTGCAGCTGTCTGGACTACCACCGTTCACCCAGATCCTGACCCAGGTTAGAATCCAGACACGCAGATATCACCTCAGATTTAGAGCTGAAACACCTACAGAACATATGTTTCTGTGTGTCAAGGTGAGCCAGAACGAACGCGCCTGGAGGACCTGGTTTGACCATCCAGCACCAGAGGACGCCACCCTGCCCGATGGGTACGAGGAAACACTTGATACTTTCCGGAAGCTTCTGCTCATCCGGAGCTGGTGTCCCGACCGAACCATCGCTCAGGTCTGACCGCTAAAGCAGCAACAGATCTGTGTGTGTGTTGTGTTCCTGTGTGTAAGTTAATGTTAATTCTGACAGGCGCGGCGCTACATCTCAGAGTCTCTGGGTCAACAATACGCTGAAGGTTTGGTTCTGGACCTGGACGCGATGTTGGTAGAGAGTGACAACAGGACGCCGATGGTGTGTCTTCTGTCGATGGGTTCTGACCCGACTGAGAACATAGAGAGACTGGCCAAGACCAAGGTGAGAGGATAGAATGAATGAATGAAGGACCATAGAACAGATGATGAACTGATGAGGAAAAGGAAGGAAAAGGAAGGAAGATTTTAAAAAAAGTTTTAACATAATGTTGAAGAGCTTTGGTGCATAAACAACAGATTGTTTTCCAAAACTTGGAAAGATGGCGTGATGGATGAGTAGATTGAAAATGGATGTAAGCATGAGAACAGACGGACGCACGGCTGAACAGCAGGGTCCTGTCCTCTGCCTGCAGGGGGCGCCGTGCCGTCCCATCTCAATGGGGCAGGGCCAGGAGGTTCACGCTCGCAGGCTATTGGCCAACAGCATGATGGACGGTGGCTGGCTCCTCCTCCAGAACTGCCACCTGGGACTGGACTTCCTGGATGAGCTTCTGGAGACGGTCACCGCGGCAACGTCAGACAGCGCGCACAAGGGTTTCCGGGTGTGGCTGACGACCGACGTGCACCCCAGGTAAGGCGTCCGGAGGATGGCGCCGGAGGGAAGGTCAGTGAGTCTGTTTGTTCAGCTGGAAAAGATGAAGGTGTTCAGCTAATTTAACTATGTGTGTGTGTGTGTGTGTGTGTGTGTGCAGATTCCCCATCACCTTCCTTCAGTCGTCCATCAAGTTCACCAATGAGCCTCCTCTTGGTAAAAAAAAGAAAACTGGTCAGGGAGTCTGGGCGTCTCCTCATTTCTCTGGTTCTGTGATTCATTCTTCACCTTTATCTTCATCCTCATCTGAAAATCAGCTTCCTTTTCCTTCTTTTATCTCTTACTTTCATCTGTTTGTTTTCATGTTGCCATTCATTCGTCCTGTCCCTTCATCAGGTATGAAAGCTGGACTGAAGAGGACATTCAGTGGTGTGACTCAGGATCAGTTAGAGATCAGTAATCTGCCTCAGTGGAAACCTCTGCTGTTCGCTGTCGCCTTCCTGCACACCACTGTTCAGGTGAGCTCACATCCTGTTTCCTGTGACTGGTCCCTCTGCTCGTTCAGTTTTTAAATCAGACGCTGAATCACCACGTCCATGTACGATGATTTTCAGTGAGGTGGACTGAAATGAGCCGCAGCCTGAACGGAGTCTATGAAGTGACTGACTGTGATTTGAAAAACATACCTTCTCACTCTGTCGTCCGTCTTCTTCTCTCCTCCTTTTCGTCCCGTTAGGAGCGGCGTAAGTTCGGCCCTCTTGGCTGGAACATCCCATACGAGTTCAACCAGGCAGATTTCACCTCCAGCATGCAGTTTGTCCAGAACCACCTGGACGACCTGGACTCAAAGAGAGGAGTGAACTGGAGCTGCCTCCGCTACATGCTGGGTCAGACCTCCTTAAGTCTTCTCCAGCAGTCAGAAAGCTCCCGAATCATTTCTCTCCTGGAATATAACATAACACACAACAAAATAAGAAACTGCAGGAAAAGATAAAGTTAGCTGTCAGACATTCTGAAGACAAATCACCATCATGACTGTTCAGAGCATTTAAAGACATCTCTCTGTTACACCCAAAAAATCTGGGATGGACACAAACACACTGCACTCAAAGATTTTTTTAAAAAAGCTTCCACGTGACTGTGTTTCTTCATGTCCACACCCAGGTGAGGTCCAGTATGGCGGTCGAGTGACCGACGACCTGGACAAACGTCTCCTAAACACCTTCACTCACGTCTGGTTCAGTGAGAACACCTTCAGCGACAAGTTCTGCTTCTATAAGGGCTACAGCATCCCCGCCAAGCCCAAGACGGTCCAGGACGTCCTGCAGCACATCGAGGCCCTGCCGCTGGTCGACTCACCTGAGGTCACAGCTCAGAAACACGAGGGCTTGATGTCTGAGAAACAAGCGCACACTGGTGTTCCTGTTTTATTGGCACATCACCGTGGGCGACCAGCGGCTTCATCGTTAAACCTTTTCTTGTCTCCAGGTGTTCGGGCTCCACCCCAACGCTGACATCACCTACCAGACCAACCTGGCCAACGAGACGCTCGGCATCATTATCAACATCCAACCGAAGGACAGCGGCGGAGGGAGCGGGGAAACCAGGGAGGCCAGCGTACAGAGGCTAGCCAATGAGATGCTGGAGAAGCTGCCGCCTGACTATGTGCCGCATGAGGTGTGTGTTCAGTGCTGAAGGTGTGTGGTCAAACACCTGACAGAGACTTAACTCTGAGTTTCCTCTCAAGGTCAAAGGTCAGCTGCAGAAGATGGGTCCACTTCAGCCAATGAACATCTTCCTCCGACAGGAAGTGGACCGCATGCAGCGAGTTATCAGCCGTGTACGGAGCACGCTCACTGACCTCAAACTGGCCATTGACGGTTCGTCACCGCAAACACACACACGTGCACGCACACACAGATTAACACAGTTTATCTGACGCAGCTTCTCTCTTGCTGCAGGCACCATCATCATGTCGGAGGACCTACGCGACGCTCTTGACTGCATGTTCGACGCTCGGATCCCTCGCCTGTGGCTGCGGCTCAGCTGGCCGTCGGCCACGCTGGGCTTCTGGTTCAGTGAGCTCCTGGAGCGGAACCAGCAGCTGAGCGGCTGGATCAGCACGGGCCGACCGAACCAGTTCTGGCTCACTGGCTTCTTCAACCCGCAGGTCGGTTTCACGCCGCGAAGATGAAACCAGGACTTTAGGGTCTCAGTCACACGCGGCGAGCTTCGGTTTCACGGTGTTCGCTGTGTTTCTGTTCTCGAAGGGTTTTCTCACCGCCATGCGTCAAGAGACAACACGTTCCAACCTGTCCAGGGGCTGGGCCTTGGATACGGTCGTCCTTAGCAACGACGTTACCAAGATGATGAGAGAGGACGTGTCTGCCCCACCCCCTGAGGATGTGGGCGGGGTCTATATCTACGGCCTCTTTCTGGACGGGGCGGGATGGGACCGACGCGGGGCCAAACTCACTGAGGCCCCACCCAAGGTTAGTGTGTGTCCATGTGTGTTTGAACAATAAGTAAGAATAAATAAAAAGAAGAAAAATAACACTAAATTATACAAAATATTAAATAATGATCTAAAAAATACGTATAAAATAAATTAGCAATAAAATGATGTAAAAGAATCTGTAAAAACGAATTAAATAAAAACTATAAACAACAAAATGTATGAATGTAAATGACAAAAACAAGGTACATACCATAAAGTAACGAACGTCTCCCCTCAGGTCCTCTTCACTCCGCTCCCTGTAGTCCACGTCTACGCCGTCAGCGCAGCCAACATGGCTGACGGTAAGCGCGGGCCCGGTGGCGGTGGGGCGGTCCAGCTGTACTCGTGTCCGGTCTACAAGAAACCGCGTCGGACCGACCTGAACTTCATCTTCACTCTGCAGCTGAGGAGCGTGCAGCCGGCGGAGCACTGGACACTGAGAGGCGCCGCACTGCTCTGCGACTGCAAGTGATTTTCCACGTCCTCCATCAGTCTGTATACAGATCAACCTTTGGTTTCAGGTCATTTGCATAAAATCAGAAGCAGTGACATGAAACTCGATGCTCTTCAGTAATTTGAGGTGAGTTCACGGCTCCCAGGTATCGGCTGATTTAACACAAAAAGCTGGAGACAGAAACTATTTTAGTGTTCGGTTATTTTGAAAAGGAAAAGTTTGGCAAAGAAAATCAATAAAAAATGGAATTAATGAAGAGCAGACTTTTCTTCAGTTACAGAAATGATTCAAGTAAACTTTTATTTTCTCAACATGACAAACAGCTTTAATATAGTATCACTGACAAACTACAGCCATGCAGTCACTCACTGACGAGAGCGAAAAGCAAGAGAACACTGTAAAAATGCCGACAGCCAGAAAATCGTACGGTTTGTTGAATCCCCGCTGTCAGGGGGGAAGCCTCTGAAGGAAACGGCTCTACTCTCTGCTCGGAGGCCTGTGATTGGTCATAGCTACTGTCTGAACGCTGCACAGTGAGGCGCAGCTCGCTAAAGGCGCAGCTCGCTAAACGTCAAATACAAAAGCAGCAAAAAAAAAGAGTTGGGCCACATTTAACAGTGAATTTAAAAGATATGGAGGAGTGTGTAATGTAATCATCAGTCAGTGCTATTAAACTAATTTACGTACATAATAGGGTATTTAAGAAATATTACATATAATATGATATATATGTTAATACATGTAAATATAATATATGGGTCTATTTAGCACCACTGATCCAAAAATCTTCAGCTCACAAACGTCTGTCAAACACAGATCTCCAGGTCTCACTCTGCTGATCCACACAGACATCAGAGAATTTAACCTCTTGACTTTAATCGCATCAAACATTTTACAGCATCAAACGTGTCACGACCCCGTTTCAGATTTCAACACCTCAGTCTCACCAACATGCAAAAACCAGCGAACAGCAGCAGTGTGACGGCGTGAGAACTTCAGTGGAGGAACTCTGAGCGCTTTGTTCTTTTATTTTCCAAAGTCAGTGTCTATTGAACACAAAACAAAGAGAATATATATTAATATGTTTTCTGATTTGATGCTGTCCGGAGCACACGTGACTGCAGGTGAAATAACCTCAGCGATTTCAGGAATTAGTTTGGTTGTTGTCTTGATGTTCAGTCACGCTGGATCTGTGACCGGCCCGTTCCTTGCTCACTTCCTTCAACAATTTTCAAACAAATGTTAAACTTCATCATCATCATCACTCTTGCATCTCTGCTTGGCAGCAGTGAAAAACTTCTTTCTTTCCCTCTGTGTGGTCTCAGTAGTCCAAAGAAAACGCCCCAGATCTCGTCATTGTCTCACGGTTTATGATAGCTGCTTCATGTCATACATCGGCACCTCAGACTCCTCTGCTTTGCCCTCGTCGGCGGCCGCCTTGGCGGCGTCCGGGGTGCCTTTGCGGCCCTTGGGAGGAGGGATGGGCACGGCTCCCTCCGTGGCGCCCTCGGCTCCCTCCTGGCCCTCCGCCACAGTCCTCTCCTTCTTCAGATTCAGCTTGGCTGGGACGCTCTTGGTGATGGTCTCCTTCAGCCTCTCGCCCGACTGCTTCAGCCTCTCGCCGGACTGGCGGATCTTCTCGCGCCTCTCTGCCGTCACGATGCGCTCGCCGAACTTGTTGACCTTGGTGCCCAGGTTCTCGCGGGTCTTGCTCATGTTCTCCTTGGAGAAGGTGGCTTTGAAGCTTTCGATGCGCGTCAGGCCCGTCTTCTTCATGCGGCCGGCCGCCGAGGAGTCCGCCTCCTCCACCACCATGTACTCCTCATCCGACTCCGGAGGGAGCTCAAACTTGTCCGGTTCCACCTCGGCTCTGGCGCCAGCGCCACCGCTGGATTCTGCAGGCTCACTGCCCGGTGTAACGGCCTTCACTTCCTGGTCACCCTGAGGGAGGAGAACACGGAACAGAGTGTGAACGTGGGAGAACGTCATGAGTAAATGCAGAAAAACAACATGACGTTCATTAGACATGAAAACTATTTTTCTTCTCATTCAGATGGACAAAGTCCACATTTAAACCTGATGTCAGGTTTAAATGTGTCTCTGGTTAAAGTGTGTCCCTCAGGCTTCAGATGTTAGTGTCCAGGCCTTGATCCTGCCTCCATAAATAAACTGCAGCACCTGTTCCTGCAGCTCAGTGCTCTGCTGCAGGAAGCTAAACTTATCAGCGAGCAGCAGCGTACGGAGAAAAGCTGGATCCCTTTCAGCTTCAGGCCGCGTCACGGCGTGCATCAGTCTGTAAGTGTAAGATCAGGTTACACTGAACATGAAATGGAGCAAAAATGCCGAGGCCAAAGCTCCGAACTGACCCAGATCCCTCCAGACGCCACTGACTCAGGCAAGTTTGACCCTGATTCACCATCAGACCCGCTCATTCATACTGGGGGCTGACCAGTTCAGCTGCAGCCTTAGTGAAATGTGATGTGGGCAGAAGCACTAGGCTGACTCTGTGAGGCCATAACTCTACTGGGGACCTTCTTCAGCCTCCTTAAGAACCCTTGAAGGCTCCAGACATCGGGCTTTCCAACACCTGAGCTCGAAAACCTGGGTTAGAAAATGCGAGTAAACTCAGAACTGTTCGTTTTCCATCCAGTAATCTGAGCGATCTGACATTGCTGGATGAGTCCGAGATGATAGAATCTATGAAGTCAAATGAACCTTTGTGCTAACGAGTCTGTAGCATGCTAATGGGAGCATCAGGATCTTTGATTACATGCATCACAGGCTGTATCCGACACCTGAGAGAGGGGCTGACATTTCCGAAGCTTTGACAGAATGCATGACGGTCCTAACTGAGCTCCACAGGAGGAGCGTGTCACGCCGTGTCCCAATGAGCTGAAAGTGAGCAGAGTTCAGAAACACACCCAGCTGCATGTGTAAAGCTCACTAACGAGCATGTGTGTATCTGCTTTGGTGAATTAATGCACGTTTCCACACACTGCTGTCCTGCGAGTGTTCGGAGTGTTCAGCCACTAAACCACCACCACAGAAGAAGAAGAAGAGGACTCAACAAGGTCATTAAAAAAAAAGCTCCAGTCAAAGTTCAGACGATGGATCTGCTGCTTTGTGGCTGATTTCAGTGCATAAACCAGTTTCTACACAGAGAGACGAGACTGAAGGACAGCTCAAAGACAAGACAGAAGATTCAGGTCTGAACTGCAGGCAGGGAGGAGTGGTCAGAGAGGGAGGGTCAAAGGTCATCAACCCGTTTGACCCCATGACATCACAGTTATGTGTCGAACCCCCACGGCTTCTGCTCTGGCGGACTGAGAGGATTTCCTCCATCAGTCTGAGTGAAACCCGGCGTCAGAGCAGAGCCTGTTAGCAGCTAACCAACTGATTTATAACCCTCGTCCCTGAGACCCTCGCTCGCTGACCCGCAGAGCGGCGAAGGGAGAGAGAGCAGACAGCTATATTAGGAGATGGAGGCTGATACTCAGAATAACCTGGTCTGTCAGCGGTCAGCTGGCACAGTCACTTACAGTACAGAACCACACAGCAGCTCCGCTAACTCAACACACTTTAATTTGTTCTTTTAGAGGGATGAAGAGGAGACGATCTCAGGCTTTCTCCTTTAAAAGCTTTTTTATTTAACATCTTATTCACACATTTTGAAAAAACCATAACCAGCTGTCAGGTAAAGCACCTTAAATATTAATTCAGAGAGCTGCCATCAAACAAGACAGCCCAGCTTCCTCAGGTACAACCATATGGAATATTTCTGCAGGTCATGGTTTGCACCCAGTGCCACAGTGATCTTAACCACACTACAGCTGCAATATGCAGATTTTGTAGAAAGCGTCATGTTTAACATGAGAATCTTTCCCGTGAACACGACACGGGTGTGCACGATACAGACTAACAGCCAGCACCTGCAGCCAGCCAGCCAATCACAGGCTTCGTGGGGATTGATCAACATGTGACCTCACAGCACTGCAACCTGAGACTGTGCCACTCAGAGTCCAGGTTACGGTAACTGAACCACAACCAGAGATATTTTCACATTTGGTCCTCGTAAATAAGCCAGTTAGCATGCTATGCTACACTTGTCTTAACTTTTCATGTTCTGGTATTCTAATGCTTTCATCATGAGATGCATGCAGGTAGCATGCTGTCTATATTTAATGCACCCAACTAATTGTATTCAGCATCTTCAGTCAAACAGAGCTGTAGAAAACTAACTTTACAGCTGCTAAAGTTTTAGTAGAGTCTCATTTCTATTTTTCTTTCTCCTGTTGGTGAAGGAGCACTGACACCGCATCATTCTGGCAAAGTTCAAAGGCATCTCTGACCATCAGATTGCTTGGCTTACACCAGCCATTATGTAAGAACCAATTCTGAACCCAGGTACGACAAAAAAGTCGGTCCTGCACGTTCCCACACCGTCGCTCAGTCCTCTCTGTGAGCTCCAGATCTGTGGTGTAACTCTACAGCACACTGACGTTTATCCAGGGCTAAAATAACCAGCTCACCATCGCACTGGCAGCTGCTGGATGTAAAGGCCAAAGTAAAACGAAGCCTGGTGTGTGTGTGTGTGTGTGTGTGTGTGTGTGTGTGTGTGTGTGTGTGTGTGTGTGTGTGTGTGTGTGTGTGTGTGTGTGTGTGCGCGTTGCTATTTCAACCACTCGTTGGCTAATAGAGTTTGTTAATGTTAAAAGAACTTGAAGATGTGCATCAACAGTCATAAAAGCATCACTCACAAGATCACAACAGTCGCTTTGTGGCACAGTTCAACAAATAAAGAGAGAGAAGGTAAAGATCATCACTGTGCTGCAGATCTCATTTGGTTTGAACAGTATAAATCTTAGAAAGCAGCATCTTTCTGAAAAGTTCTTCTGGACAGATGAAACTGATTTTCTGTCCGTTGGCTGCTCCTTGAAGACTTTGGAGTCAATATGTAGAAAAATACAAAATCCCAATAAGTCCTCAAAAAATTAAAAACCTACAACAGGGAGCCAGGTCTGCACTTTTCTTATCATCAAATACTAAAAGTTCTCCTGCTCTGTAGGAACCGGACGTCAGCTGACAGCTATTTTAGACCTCGTCCAACCAACCACAGCCACTTTCACACTGGCCATCTGTTTAACTGGCCCTTTACAACTCTTTAATCCCACTCTTCAGTTTGTCCTCTGTCCCTGAAACTAGCTATGATGCTGATGTTATTTGTAATGCAGTAATTCCCAAATGATTCTCAAGCCTGGGCCCCAAAAACTACCTGTACTCTTGTGTTTTGATGAAGCAGTAGAAATACACTTCACCTTCTCTACAAAAGAATCCACACACCACTCTCCATGCACAAGCAATCTGTTCCTGAAGGCAAACAGTCAGAACCTTGAAGGTCCACTTCCACAAACTGGAAAAGAGACCAAGAAGCACTCGTCACTGGGATAAATCTTACCTGATAAATAACTACCCTGAACTTGTTCTTGGCCAGAAGGTCACTCTGGGTGGCCTCCACCTTCTTCACCCTGATGTTCTGGTTCTCCACACGTACCCGGACTTCCTTGATGTGGCGGCTGACCTTGCGTGTCTTCTCCAGCAGTCGGCTGACTGTGGAGCTGGTGTTGGCGTGGTCACTGGTCAGCTTGACCACATCGGCCTGAATGGTCTTCACTGTGTTCTCCAGCTCCAGCTGACGTTCCTCCATACGCTGCTGTGTGGTCTGGACGCTGTCCATGAGGCCCGCCACACGCTCCAGCAATGCCATGATACTTCCCGCGTCATCTCCGCCTCCGCCACCCGTCGGCATGCCCGGTTTGTCTGTCATACCTGCTTGTTGGTTTGTCTGTTAGTTGTCTGGTTGCTTGGTTGATTGACTGTTAGAACCCAGTGATCCAGATGTAAAAGGGAAGAAGGGATGAGGAAGAGTAGATCTGTTGCATTTAACAGCAAAAAATCTCTGAATTCTGAAGAAAAAGTGACGATCAGAGGCACAAAAAGGAGACGAATGAGGGCTGAGGCATCAGAGGATACAAAGAAAAGGAAGGATTATAGGGGAGGAGGAACAGAAACCTCCCCGGAGAGGAGGAGGAGAGACAGGAGGACAGGAGGACCAGATCACCCCTCTACAACTGGAGGTTGACCCTGAAACTGGTCAGATCAACTGATAGGCTCCACCCTGATGGGAGAGGAAGGGAGGGATGACAGGAGTTAAGAGGGGGGAGGGATAGAGGGGCAATGGTAAGGCTAAAAAGAGAGGAGGTAAAACGCAGAGTGAGAGGAGAGGAACTATGAGTTTTAACAAAGTTTAATCAGTGTTTGAAGCGGTACATTAGAAAATGAGTGACCAGTCTGTAAAAGTAAGAGAGTCAGAAACAGTCAGTGAGTCGAGTTCGACTCCTGAAGGCCGTGAGCAACACTGGACTACCTACAAACTTCCCACCAATCAGAGAACTGTCAGTGGAAATGGATACAGTAGGAATGTGTGTGTTAATGAGAGAGAGAGATAAAGAGTGACATGGATCCCGGCCTCACCCTGTGTTCTCTGCTGCTAAAAATACAGCGAGGGTAAAGTGACTCCCTGTGCCTCTTTGGGAGATGAGTATATTAAAAGGAATGGAACCCCCTCCCATCGAGTCCTCCATCATCCATCAATCAACATCACCTTTGCACTTGTTCTGTCTTAATCCCTCCCCCCAGGTTTAGTCTCTGTGGAAGGCCCCACAAATGAACAGCATGGTTCCCAGAAAGCATCGCTAATGCTAACACTTGCCTTCGCTGCCATCTTGGTTAGCTGCTGGAACCAGGTGCTCCAATTTTGGACAAAAGGGCTGGAGCCTGGGAGGAGCTGAGCTGGGACGAGCCGGCAGCAAACAGCACAACTTAGGGCAGCGAATCAGCTCCTGCTCCTGTTTCACATTTAAAGCTCAGCATGGGCAAATCACATGAAGGCGAACAACATACATGGTCCATGTTGGATTTTCAGTTATTAACATTATCATAAATATCAGTGAGATTTTGACGTGGAACCAGAAGTTCAGGTTCCACGTCAGCTCTACATGGAGCTGAACTCAACAAGTGATTATTCCCTGTGGATCACCTCTCTGGGACGTCATCTTTTATATTTGGACAACCTTGGGACAAAGGTTGGTGTCCACTGGTCCAAACCGATGTTGTAGTTCCTCTGCTTTTGCACACATCCCGCAGCATCCCGTCATATTCGGGTCTGTCTGGGTGGAAGCCGGGATGCCTGAGGAAGCAACTGTGGTCAAAGGAAAGAGTGAGGAAGAGAGAGAGAGAGTGTTAGGATGTGAAAAGAATGAGGCGAGGTAAGAACGGAGGGATGGAATCAGATGGAGAGAGAAGGGGACTCCCCGCCGTCTATAAACCCTCCACCAGCTGCTGCCTATATTTAACCTGCCACCTCTGCTATGTTTAACTCCACCTCCCTGTAGAAGACATGGATGCTTCAGCAGCCATCAGGAGCGCTTGGTTTTAACTCCCCCTTTGCTGAAGGTGGGTGGAGTCTTCAGATTAATGTTAATATAATAAAATAACTGGGATTTCTGGTTTGTATTAGTTTCCTTGGAGCATCTAGTGGCCACCTGAGGAACTACATCTCCTCTCACCTCTCCTGCCTCCAGGTGGCAGCATCACACCTCAGCTCTCAGTGATATTATCTGTTTCTGCTGAATCTGTAAAGAGTCCCATTCAGATCCAGTACGAGAGAACAAATCACAGATAATGACACAGCGGGCTCCAACATCAGAATTTAATTCTACTTCAACTACAGCACAGTCTAATCAACAACTTCACTGTTTCATGCAATACGCGACATCTACAGTAAAATCGGACCAGATTCCTGCAGGCATCACATGACCGAGACCACAGCTTCACACGTGTTTGCTTCTCTCATCAGAAAGTCGTTTAAATCTGATCTCAGTGCAGCGATACCTCAGGGAACGTACGCCCAGCTTATTCATCTACTCCTTCTACCACAATAAAACAACCAACACGGACACTTCGTACCATCGTTACAAATTATTAAAAAAATACAAATTAAAAAAAGAAGAAACGCAACCGAAAAAAACCAAAGTCATTTAAATTATTAGCAGTTTGTCAAGACACACACACAAAAAACATTGGATTCCATTTCCGGAACGGCGTCATCTGAAAATGAAGCAATAAAATCATTAGAACAGCCTGTACAGCCTGGACCTTTTTTTCTTAAGCAGTAGAAAAAACAGCATTTTGGTTTTCAGGTGCGTCTCATCATAACAAATACAAAAAAATAAAATAAAGGTCGTCTGAGTTACGTGAGATATTTTTGACCCTGTGAGATGCAGCCAATTAGAAAATAACCCATTAGACTCAGGTCTACTGCAGCTAAAACTCCCAGAGGGCATCGAGAGGTCCCTGATGGTCCTGTGGTCCGATACACAGCGCCCCCCAGAGCATTACAGCGTCATAACACGTTGGCAACAGAGAAAGTCTGAAGAAAACTCAGCAGAGCACTCGCAGCAGTGCTTCATGGGAAATCTCAGCATGAAACAAAACCCGGTGTTAGAGTTTGATCTTTGACCCACGTGGTTCTCGTGCCGACGGTCAGTTTCCTGACAGAGGTCAGAAAAATGCTGCTGTATTCTGAAGGTGTATCCTCACTACTGAGAAAAAAAACTATAATAATCTCATAAGTAGCTGAAACCTGTGATTTTCAATCACCACTAAATAATTAATACTGAAATTTAAATACTCTGACAGCACTGACATGAAGCATCTGTCTGAATCTGTGTGGTTTTACAAACTGTGAGCTCTGAAGAAATGAACTGAAGTTTCCACCTGGGAAAGAACAAACTGCCCAAAAGTTTTCAGCCCAAAGTATGATTTCTGGAAATTTTAAAGAAGCGACTTCAAACCACATAAATTCTTTGGCATTTAAATTTCAGCATTAAATGTTCTGCAGTGGTTAAACGTCAGCAGCTGTTACTTTGATGCTCCTCACGTACAAGCTGCATAAACAAGGCTAAAAATCTTCTCTCGTCTTCCTTCAAAGCAGATGTAAAGAAAAGGCAGAGGCAGCGTTAGTCTGCGTCCCACAGGGTGAAAGGACACAGAGCGGAGGTGTTTCCAGTTAGAGTGTGGACGGTCCAGAGTGTCCATACAATCAGATAAATAAGGTTTCCACAGTGTTTCAGAGTCTGAGGACAGCAGCCTCACAGACAAACTGTACGTCTCCGCTCTGACTGATGGAGCACAAAGACCAAAAATCAAACCTGGAAGAAAATCTGTCAAATAAGGCCCCGTAAGAAAGTCAAGAATCATCTTCAAAAAGAAAAAAAAAAATAAAAAAATAAAGGAGGCACCAAAAAGTCCAGATATCAAAAATGCAGTCTGTCTGTGTGGTACGAAAAATTAGACTTCTTATATTTCACAAAAACATGAGCAGCTACATCATCCTGGAGGACGTTCCTGACGGGAAGTGACCGAGGTGCTGCTTCTGTCTCCGTCCACGCTTCGTCTTGTTGCACCTCCTGCAGGACAGGACAGGACAGGACAGGAAGTACACGTCAGCAGCAGACACTCAGAGACGATGGACGATTGATGACACTTACCTGCTTTAACCAGAGATTTAACCACATCTCACTGTCTGCATTAGCTTAGTTAGTTGTCATGGGGACATCATCTACTGATGAAGACCTTAAGATGTCTCTGAAGTCGAGACTTTCTGTGAAACCACTTTGTCTTTAGCTTCCTCTGCTGAATGTTGAAGTGTCAGATTTCTGCCCTGCTCCTGACCTGAAGCTGTAATAACCCCCTGCCCTGATCCTGCCCGCGAGCTCCCCCTGCTGGCTGAGGGAGGCCCCTGCAGCTACAGACCCAAACTCTGATCCACATAAACAGCGTGTGTCTCCTGCAGCAGGGACTGATGTGAGTATGAGCACCTGGTGAAGCACATGACCACAGCTACGATGACGGCGATCTGAACGGCTCCGATGATGGCGGCGATGAGCACGTAGTGCAGCTTCTGACCGCTGGGCACCACATACAGGATGTTAAAGTCCAGCAGCTCATCACAGTGAGTGCCGCCGTACGCCGCCTCACACCTGGGAGAGAGAGACATGAGGTCATGCAGGGGCACGTGGATGTTTTCTGTCAATCACTGAATCATTGAATAAACATATTTAATATTTAATGTTTATTCTCCGTCACAGATTGATCATATGATCTGATCCATCAACAGAGACAGGTGTTACCTGCAGGTGGGCAGGTTGTGTCTCATCTCACAGTGGCCGTGTTCACAGAACTGGCTGTTGTCTTCGGGACAGGGGATGGGGCTGTCCACAAACCCCTCCCCCTCACCAGGCTTGGACACAGCTGTGGATAAAAAGGGAAAAACCCAGGTTTATGATTGGCTGTTACAGAAATACACTGTAAAGCTACAGGTGTGCTGCAGTGGGTGGGGGGTGTGGGGGTGAGGGCGGGGGCGAGGGCGGGGGGGGTGTCTCACCGTAGATGTCTGGTTTGGTCTTGATGCTGTCGTCCTTCCTGCCTTTGTCTGAAACACAGAAGAAGAAGATGTGACACATTTCTTACTCTGATGTTTAAATAAAACTCCACAGTAACTGCAGACCCATCTGACCACGAGCTGAGTGAACCACGGCAGCTTCCCTACAGCGCCACCCTCAGGACAAAACGCCACGGTGCAGGTCAGAGATCAGACCACACAGTTTGACGGCTGTGTTATTATTTCAGGAGCAGAATATTATTTTTCACTGATCAGATCAATGAAAAATACGGGAAATTCAGACGCTCGAATCGTTTCAGAAGAAGAAGAAGAAGAAAAGAAGAGGAGGAAGAGGAGGAGGAGGAGGCAGGGAACGACAGAACAGAAGAGGATGAGAAAGAAAGGGGAGCGGGAGGTTGTCGTGTTAAAATGTGACCAGTTGATTGTTCAGTCAGCCGAGTGTGTGTGTGTGTGTGTGTGTTTTCAGATTGAGGTCAGGTCATCATTTAATATAGATGAGCAGAGAAGCAGCCTCCTCCTTTTTTCCTCTTTCACCTCTTTCTTCTCTTCTCTCTCTGTCCTCCTCCTCCTCTTTAACCCTGATATCATCCTCTTCTTGTCTCCTCTCCCTCCTTCCTCTTCCCCAACTCTTCCTTGTTTTACTCTGCTTTTCCTTTTCCTTCATCCCTCTTTCCTTCACCTCCTCTTTCTTTTCCTACTCCATATTTCCTCTCCTCTATTCTTGTTGTCCTCGTCCTTTATGTCGTCTATCCTCTCCTCCACTTTCTTTTCCTCTCTCTCCTGTCTTTTCCTCCTCCAACATCCCTCCCTTCTTCCTCATCCTTTATGTCCTCTTGTCCCTCCTCCTCCTCCTCTCGTCCTCAGGGTTTCCGGTTGATTTGATGTTTGCCGGTCAGAACGTTCCTGCTCTGATCCGACACGACGTCGGCACAGTTATTTTCTGCCTGTGGTGTGTGTGTGTGTGTGTGTGTGTGTGTGTGTGTGTGTGTGTGTGTGTGTGTGTGTGCGTGTGCGTTACCTTGGCAGCGTCCCACGTGTCTGATGTCGATCTTGAGCTGTTTGAGGCAGGACGCCTCCCGGACGTGACAGGGCGTGTCGTAGGTGACGCCGTCGCTGCCGCACACTGGGTTGTCGTTGTGGCCGTTGCACACGATGTTACACATGCAGCTGAACACACACACACACACACAAGTACACGCTTATTTGTGTAGCAGAGGTAAAACTCCTGTGATACAAACCTGGGTTACTGACGTCAGTCTGGTTAAACTGGTAAATGATTGTTTATCTTCACACACAAACTGAAACCACATCAAACACTGTGTGTGTGTGTGTGTGTGTGCGTGTGTGCGTGTGTGTGTGTGTGTGTACTGACAGTGTATCCTCAGAGTCTTCATCACACTCGGCTCCAAACTTGCAGTTTCCACATTTTGAGGCCTTCTTCCCGCGACCAGAACCTTCATCATCTGCAGACACACAAACCTCACTGCAACACGGCTTCCACACTTTCCTCTGACTGTTACAATCAGCTGTGCACTTTTCAAAAAAAGGAAACGAATATCAAGCTGTTTACCTCCGTCTCCAGATCCTGACCCACCGTCTGCCAGAGACAGAGACAGAGACAGAGACAGACAGAGACATTATCAGACTGTTCAGTGATTCACACACACTGGGAAGTTTCTCACAGCTGAACACCACGCGGCTGAGCCGTCACGAGGGCGGGGCTTATTACAGGACTGCCGGATTAGACTCAGTTCATTTTATCTGGCGTTCCTAATAATCTGCCACCTGAGTGCACATGGATCTGGGCACATTTAGATGTGTTACCGTGGTAACAGGGTCCCTCTGACACGATGGTGATGGCTCTCTGCTTCTTGCAGGCGGCTCTCCTCAGGAAACACTCGTTCTGGTACGTGTCTCCGTTTGACCCACACACGGGGACGTACTTCTTATGGCACTGCAACACACACGCACACACACACGCACACACACACGCGCACACACACACACACAGTCAGAGAAGAAAACCATAGATCAATCACCAGCTGGTCTGAACACCGTGTGAACAGCAGGGTCTCGTGCCAGTGACCGTACCTGCAACATATATGTCCTTTTGTAACCATGGTAACAGCGTGCATCACTGTGCATCAGCACAGTTTTTGTGTGTGGTGTGTTCTGGCAGTGAGTGAACACAGTGACACCAAACACAGCATCTGTAACATCACAGGGACACGTGGACTAAACCTGTCCGCGTGACGTCGGCGTGCACGTGAAACAGGAGACGTCCACAGACTGAGACTCTCAGAACAGACGAATCACGGCTCTGTGTGTGTGAGACTCACGTGGAACTGACAGACACACTTGATGTCGGCTCCGTTCTCGCGGCAGGTTCCTCCGAAGCGACACGTCCCGGCGTCACACACACGCAGGTCGCTCTTCTTCTCTGACAGATCTGAAATATAAACAGGAGACAGAGAGACATTGTTCTCAGTGTGGGACTGACACGGTGTGTGTGTGAAAACCGTACCGTGTCAGAGTTACACTCAGAAATCAGAGCGAAGCGAAGCGACGCCGCTTCTGACTGCAGAATGTCCCTCTGTGTCACGGTGACCGGTGAACGTCCACGGAGCTGTGGGACGGAGTGAACAAACAGAGGACACGGGGCTCACTGGCTCCATGGTAACACCGCACTTCCTGCCTCATCGAAGTCGAAGCTGATTCTGGATCAGCACAGATGTGGAGTCTCCGTCAGAGAGACAATGAGGAACACACACACACACACACACACACACACACATTATCCAGGGTAGTAATTAAATGATGGCAGCCCATTGGTCAGCAGCCCCGCATGCTGGCCAATTACAGCTGGTAATTACAGGGGCTGTGACCCCGCCTCCCCTGTAATTAGTAAATACCTCAGTGTGCTGAGCCAGCCAGAACAACCTGCTGACACACACACACACACACACTGTGTTCCCAGGATCCTCGGTGTTTAACCTGACTCCCTCCATCACTGCTCAGAGTCGGACTCTTCAGATTCTGATTCATGATCCTCGACTTTAATTTTAGCATTTAAAGACTGTTGTTTCCAATCTGAGGGTC